>NW_028317887.1:667500-967500 GCF_062004578.1 Staurois parvus | reverse complement strand
AGTTAGTGAAACTTTTAAGGCTCACATTAGAAGTAAAAAGGAAAGAATGTTCTAACAAATAACATTTAAAAGAGAACAATATTTTATTTATACAATCTTATTAAAAAAAAGACATATAGTTGCAAATTGTGGCGGTATCACTAGACTGACCTATTATTATATTATTATTATACAGTATTTATAAAGCGCCAATAGTTCACTCAGCGCTGTACTTTACAAAGGGGGACAGAACATGTGACAGAACAATACCAATACAATGCAAAACATGAGGGGATCGAGGGCCCTGCTCTTTCGAGCTTACAATCTACAATGATTACTGGCATCTAAGGTATGTTAATGTACAGATATGTTATCATGTGTATCTTCATGGGTATCTAAGAGGAACTTGCCCAGAAAGGTCACAGTGTTAACTTAACTAAAAACTGGGATTGGTATATTAAAGTCACAATAGGGGAAACTTTATACACTGCTCTATTTCATATGGCCATATGGTCAGGAAGAGAGGCCAGGATAGCTGAGTAGCCTGTTCCGTTTTGTTTTTATTATTATTTTGTGGGTATGATGGAATATTATTATTGATATTTTTGGATTAACAAACTTTTTGATATTTTGATACAATAAAATAATATTTTTAAGATTTTTATTCACCATATCTTTCTTTTATAGTTATATTTCTAGTGCAGGTACACTCACCATATAAAATTATAACTTAACATAACTATACTTATATCAGTATATTTACCTGTTCTGTTTTCCTTTTGTACACACACATCACATCCTATGTAGAAATATTGTAAAATACTTTTCAACCTGTTTACCATAGTAGTAATATAGTGGAAACATTTTTATTAAATCAACACATAATCATTTCTCTGTGAATTAGAAATAAGAAATTATTGATTAAAAATAAAATACCTCTGTTTACTTAATTAAGGACATACCTGCTACATCATCCACTGTTACTAAATGGTGTAGTGCCACATATTTGCAGCCATAAGGAACACACAGAGAAGGGTAAAAGTATAATGTAGCTATATTTTCAATTAAACTCTGGTCACCAATGCTTTGCTTTTCCCATAGACAGAAAAAGGCACTTGACCTTGGAATTATAAACTGTTCACAACAATCAGCCTGGAACACAATGGAAAGCTTGCATGCTAATATGAGAAGTTGACACAATCCACTTTTTAATACCTCAATATTTAAAGCTGAGCGCACAGAGGACTGCATATCATTTTACATTAAGAACTGTTCCTTTGATTCACAAAATGTTCAATAATATAGACATCTTGGGTCTGTCAATGAAACATAAACATAGTTATTTTATATTCCTAATGTACAGCATAGCCATTAGGCTTCACCTAGCTAAAAGCTTTCTGACCGAAGCTTCTTTTAAAACAATCTTAAGGGATTACATCAGAGCTAAATCTTTATTAGAGAATCTATGATAGGACAATAAGAACACTTACTCAAATACTGTTTGATTCACTGAATGAGCCCAAAATAGATTTTCACTTTAGGCTCCGTGATATGTGCCAAAGAACTGTATAAAGCAGCTCAAATCAAACTGAGATTGACAACTCTATACAGTATATACTGTACTAAGCTATCAAATAGGACATTTCTGAATATTCTAAATAAAATTACTTAAAATGTTCATTCTATATTTTAATATTTTGTATTTTTTTAAAATCATCTTTATCTGGAAATCTTATTTAGGCATATCTAGAAAAGGTGTACAGTGTGTAGCTTTGAGTGAATTGGTTGAGCTCTGAATGTCTCTTTTGACTACTACTTTCTATTTATCATCCAGAGTCCATTTTACTTATCATACTCTTCATAAATGTTACTTTTTGTTGTCTTCTATTTAGGTTTCTAACAATCCTAATAAAGCACTTACCTCTTATTTCTATAGTAGTGTACTTTTATTTTATTAGTGTGTTTCAGATGTAAAAAAATATATTTCTGCCCTACCTATCCTATGTACAGCAAAATATGCAGAAAAAGACACATTGGCAGAGGACCCACAATTCAATGCAAATGATAAAGGTGAAGAATCTAAAGGTCTAAAAGTCTGATTGCCTATAGGACCAAATGGACTGCAACAATCCCTTGAGTTGATACTGTGAAGAAAAAGAATGGAAAATCACAAGTATTCATAGAAAACGTAGTGGAAACCAACACATTTCAGGAGTCATGCTCTCCCCCATCAGGGTTTATATATATATATATATATATATATATATATATATATATATATACAATGAAGGAAATAAGTATTTGATCCCCTGCTGATTTTGAATGTTTGCCCACTCACAAAGAAATGATAAGTCAAAAAATCGAATGGTACGTGTATTGTAACACTGAGAGACAGAGTAGCAACAAAAAATTCAAAAGAGATGCATGTCTAACAAATTATGCACTGATTTGCATGTTCATGAGGGAAATAGGCATTTGATCTCCTTCACAAAACATGACTTAGTATTTGGTGGCAAATCCCTTGTTGGCAATTACAGAGGTCATACGTTTCCTGTAATTGGCCACCAGGTTTGCACACATCTCAGGAGGGATTTTGGCCCACTCCTCTTGGCAGATCCTCTCCAAGTCATTGAGGTTTGGTGGCTGACGTTTGGCAACTCGAAACTTTCAGCTTCCTCCACAGATTTTCAATTGGATTAAGGTCTGGAGACTGGCTAGGCCACTCCAGGATCTTAATGTGCTTCTTCTTGAGCCACTGCTTTGCTGCCTTGGCTGTGTGTTTTGGGTCATTGTCATGCTGGAACACCCATCCATGACCCATTTTCAATGCCCTGGCTGAGGGAAGAAGGTTTTGATCCAAGATTTGATGGTACATTGCCCTGTCCATTGTCCCTTTGATGGGGTGTAGTTGTCCTGTCCACCACCATGTTTGACAGTTGGGATGGTGTTCTTGGGGTCATAGGCAGCATTCCTCCTCCTCCAAACACTGCAAGTTGAGTTGATGCCAAAGAGCTCGATTTTAGTCTCATCTGACCACAACACTTTCAACCAGTCCTCCTCTGCATCATTCAGATGTTCAGTGGCAAACTTCGGATGGGCCTGGACATGTGCTTTCTTGAGCAGAGGGACCTTGCGGGCATTGCAAGATTTCAATCCTTGTCGGTGTAATGTGTTACCAATTGTTTTCTTGGTGACTGTGGTCCCAGCTGCCTGGAGATCATTGACAAGATCCTCACATCTAGTTCTGGGATGATTCCTCACTGTTCTCATGATCACTGACACTCCACGAGGTGAGATCTTGCATGGTGCACCAGAACTAGGGAGACTGACAGTCGTTTTGTGTTTCTTCCATTTGTGAATGATTGCACCAACTGTTGTCACCTTCTCACCAAGCTGCTTGGCGACAGTTTGGTAGCCCAGTCCAGCCTTGTGTAGGTCTACAATCTTGTCCTTGACATCCTTGTACAGCTCTTTGGTCTTTGCCATGGTGGAGAGTTTGGAATCTGATTGTTTGATTGCTCCTGTGGACAGGTGTCTTTTATACAGGTAACAAAATGAGATTAGCAGCACTCCCTTTAAGAGACTGCTTCTAATCTCAGCTTGTTACCTGTATGAAAGACACCTGGTAGCCAGAAATCCCGCTGAATGATAGGGGATCAAATATTTATTTCCCTCATGAACATGCAAATCAGTGCATAATTTGTTAGACATGTATTTCTTTTGAATTTTTTGTTGCTATTCTGTCTCTCAGTGTTACAATACACCTACCATTTGATTTTTAGACTGATCATTTCTTTGTGAGTGGGCAAACATTCAAAATCAGCAGGGGATCAAATACTTATTCCCTTCACTGTATATATATACAGTATATAGGGTTTCTTTGCGTCAACTCGGGTCCACGTCCTACCTACTTCATGAATGACAATTCAAAAAAGGTTGGTTTTGTGCTAGTCTGCTGAGATCTTCCAGTGTTCTCCCCCCAGCTGTAGTCTATGTGTTCAACAATCTAGGAGCTGGTCTCCCTGTTGCCTTTGATCTTACCAAACATTATATCCCTCTCTCTCTTCCAACAGTGTGACCAAAATAGGACAGTTGTAGCTTCATTATTTGGGCTTCCAGTGACATAGTTGGCTTGATCTATTTCAAAATTTAAATTAGTACTATGAGCTTTTCAAATGCATCAATCTTCTTTCTGTCCCATTTTCACTATGTCCAGCTTTTTCAGCTGTAATTGACAATTGAGAAAGTGAAATTATTGACAAGTTTGATCTTCGTTTTGAGTATAATTTCATTATCTTTGACTACTTTGTTAAAATCTTCATTGTGTGGTTACCAAGTGTTTTTCTGTGGAGTATTTTGTCGCTACTAGTTGATTCTTTGTTTATGAAAGAGCCCAGGAGATTAAAAATGCTTTACAAATTTTATTCTATCGCCATCAAGTTCAAAATTGTCATAATTTTTTGTGTTCATGATCTTCATCTTGTTTATATTCAGTTCTAATCCGATATTTCAACTTTCGTTTTTCACTTTTCTCAGTAAATGCAGATAGTGATGAGCGTTGTGCGGTTTGCATACTGCAGGTTGTTTATGTTTCAGCCGTCAACTTTGATACCCACAGACTCTTCTTCCAAATTTGCATTTTTGAAGATGGCTTCACCATATAGGTTGAACAGGTAAGGTGGCAAGATGCATGCATGCCAGACACATCATGTTATTGGAAACCAGTCAGATAGATATTCCCATTTGCATTTATTATGATCCACACAATCAAATGCTTTGCTGCAGTCAATGAAGCAAATGTATGCAGTCGTTTGGTATTCTTTGAACTTCTCTAATATCCATCTGTATATACAGTATACTGTATATACTGTATTGTATATACAGTATATGTAGAAATATTGTAATTTATATATAAAGTCTAAATAATGTAGGTGTATATTTAATGTTACAATACACCTTGACTTCTAGTGCTTAATTTTCTATTAAAGATTTCCTACCTTGGGGCACACAAGTGTTAGGTATTATTAACAGTTGACTGATGCTCAATTAGAGACTGATGAGACTGACAGAGGTCCCAATTTATGCTTTGTGGTCTCCCTTTCTTCAACTGTATACTATTTCATTACTGACCTTAAGTTTTTGTATTTCCCCTTTAAGATATTTCACTGGGGCTTGTGGCTTTTGGACGAATCTGATTCCGGCTACTAGTTTGTTTCACCATGGAAGAACAATTTATATACTAAATGATCAATAATGGAGTAACCTAACAGTCTATAGTTTATAGTCTATTGTTTGATGACATCATTATACATTTGTGTTGTTTTAGCTGCACAATATTAATTGCGTTCTGCTGATCATTCTCAGATTCATTGGTTGTCTTATGATAAATGCTACTTGTATTACACAAAACAATGAAAAATTAACATTTCTCAATAATAGACGTCTCAAGAATCTGAAGCTGTGACTTTGTTTACAAACAAAAGGTTAGAGTTAGTGTAACAGTTAAGGCCCATATACATGATGAGAATATCGGACGAATGATTGTCTGTTTTTTTTTTAATGCAAGTGTAGCACTACCCCCTTAGGAGTTGTAGAGTATTTGGGTCCCCCTATAGTCCTGTACAGCCAGGCAATACACATTTGCTTCAGACTTGCATCAGGAGATAGTAACCAGTCCTTGAGCTTTGTTTTAAAGTTTTATTAGAGGAATTAGAGGATGGAGTGAGGGGTGTATGAGATACCCAAGGACAATGGCAACAGAGGACAATCTCCTTATCAACTATGTACAAATCTTTACAGCATATATTCTTCTGGAGGGCTAGCTAGCATCACCCACAGTACCACCCCATACCTCAGATTAATCCTCTCCTCATCCAGCTGTTCAGGGTGAATCCCTGAGCAGGGGATCCCGTGCCTGCCACCGCAGTGTCAACAGTCACGGATAAAAAGCTAATCCAGTTTCCCACCAGAGTGCTTCTCTCCCCTTGCTGGCCCAGGGGGTGCAGGACTACTCACTTGGTCCTTCTCCTGTGTTGGGTCAGTGGCTGCTACCAGGCCTTCTAGCTGGGCCGCTCCTTTCCTGCCACACAGATGGTCCTCTCTCAGGAGACCAGTGAAGTCTCAAGCTTTACTTCTTCCAAGATCTCTCTGCCTGGAGATGAGCCCCTTTCCCATCTGGACTCCCTTCACAGGGTATCTTCCTCTCTCACATCTTCCACCCGAACTCTCCTGCAGCAACTCTCCTCCAACTCTCTCCTCCAGCTGAGCAGGCTCAGTTACTCTTAAAAGTTGCCCTGGCCCCTTGTCAAGCCTCCTGTTGGGGATTGGCCAGGATCCCCTAAGAGTACAGGCCAGCCATTCCTCAGAACCATCCACTGCTTCTAGACCTTTCTACAAAGTTCTAGAGCAGGGGGAAATTCCAAAGGGAAGGTTTGCAGAGCCTCTCAGCTCTGACCACAATTTGACCCCTGCTAGATATCACACCCAGGCTGCTACTCAGCCTTCCTAGCTAACAATTAGAGTCTAGCTCCCCCTATTTGACTAGGAGGGTGCTACACTAGTCTCATATTGAAAGTGAAGAGGTTACTGAAGTTACGAAAATTCTTGTACGACAGAATAACATTTTTAAAGTGATGTAATGTATTTGCATTGTATTTTGTACTAATTAAATGAAAATCGTATGATCTGGTAATGTACAAGAAACATTTTCGTGCTTGTTCCTTCTAACAATTTCATACGTACGATATTTTTCATACTATCTTCTGATTTGTGTACTAGGCTTTAGGGTTAACATTAGGTTAGCTTTAGGTTGGGATAAACAACATAGTTAGGGTTAGTGTTATGGTTAACAATAGGTTAGCATTAGCATTAGAGTTGGCTTTGATTTCAACAACAGCATTGATCACCATATCAATGCAGGCTATTTAATCTATTTAACCCATAATTAAGCTTATCTAGTAGTAGTTAACTTTTCCTCCCTTAGGTTTTTTTTAATGAATTTTCATTTTTCTACCATTCATATTTACATTTTTTTATTTTTGTGTTTCTTTTTATTTTTTTGCATTACAAAATATGCATCCTTTTGCAGAAGCCTTTATTTCATTTGAAAATACTTTCAAGAGAATACCATCTGCACACCACCTAAGACCTAACTGCAAATAGACAGGCCTACTGTCCTGTACCCCCTTTCCTCTTCCCATCCAGCGTACTAACAAATGTATCCTCAAGTTTATTTTGCCAACATGAGCCTATATTATGTTCTGTTGAATATATGCATATGTTTATCCTTTTTGTCAATACCTATTCAGCACATCTGACATCCTTGTTTTGTATTGTACAATAATTGTGTACTTCATCTTAATTATACTAAAAACCTTGAAAAATAAATACAATATGCATGAAAAGGAAATATATTCACCTGCTTTGTACAATACACTTAATCTTGGGTTCATTACATTTGAGATAAATAACAAAATAAAGTAATAGCAAAATAAATAAATAAATACTTTATTGCCAAAATAATTGGTCTGTTGTTAAAATATAAAAAAAGTTCAAGTTCATGAGGAATATTTAGAATAGGTATGTCAGCTCAAGAGGTTAAATACAGAGCAAATTTCAAAGTCCAGCAATACTAATTTGACATTATATTCAAGGATCTAAAAACACCCAGGCAACAGAATGGCTTTCAGTGTGACCGTGGAGCTATGCCATGTATTTACAATTTTGAGAAATAAAATAACAATTTTGAAAGAGTCATTTTAATAGGTTTAATTTCCATTGATTTCATAATGTCTTTTTGAGCAGTGCCTGCTAAAATATGATTGTGTAGAAGTTAACTTTAATCATCAAAAGTAATTGGTATGTTGAAAAATCTCTTTGCAGCAGATAGACAATATTTACCTTTCCCATGAGTAAAACAGATTCATGCTTTCATCAGTGCGTCGATCCATTGGTAGTAAGAAATTGTGGTGATTCCCAACAGCATTGAAATATTTTGATGATGAATATGTGTCTAACTGTAAAATATTTATTTACTATGACTGTAAAGTTTAAAAAAAAATCTTGTGCATAGCATCTTCAAAACTACTTCTTTAATGAATTACCCCTAAGGGTATATATATATATATTTATATATATATATATATATATATATATATATATATATATATATATATATTTTTTTTTTTTTTTTTTTAATGCACATTTCTTGAAAGCTAGATACTTGAAAATTAATAATTTATTCTTCTTCTATTTTTTACAGTTACTTTTTTTTCAAGCATCCTTTGTCACATAGGGGTTTTTATTATAACAATAATATTATTTCAAAGAGGCTGTAAATGCAATTAGCGGCAATTGAGTTTTATCAAGTAACACAACTGTGGGATTTTAAACTTGGATTCCATCTGGTATTTTAATGAAGTGTGCGTAGACAGCAAAAACATCTCTGTCACTCTACCAGCTGAGTTTCATACACATACCTCTGAAAGGGACACCATGTGTTAACACTCAAAGAAATGGCATAGTGAGACTGCTGCCCCAACACTTCACAGCTTTGTCACCCAGCCTATTCTTCTCACAACACAAGGTGTCAAGCTCTGCTCTCAGAGTCCTTTTGCTTCAGATATGATGGTTTGTTACAAAATAAAGTACAGCACTTGAGATGAGGCTCAGTGTCATTAACAGACTCATAATATACAGAATCTGTCAAACATGCATTTGCTGGATTCACTTCATAAGACATACTGGCTGCTAAGACATTGATAGGAAAAAACAAGGGGTTGTCTGGAAAAGAGTTTATATAATAAATCTTCTCAAAGCAGAAGAAAAGTGAAAAGGTGTGATTGTGATCAGTGAAGTGGTAAGCTTACTAATTAAAGATATTTGTCTCCAAGTCTAGGGATATTGTGTCTCTTAATATTTAAAGCTCTGAGAAATAATTGATTTATCCCACTTGGATAGCATATACTGTATTTTGTAGATTTTAATATTACCAGCCACTTGAAAATATGTTGAACATGTTGTTTATTAATTTCCCTAAATAAAAAAGTATTTCTGCTGGTTGCTGTATTTCTTGGATGATTGCATGCTATAATTTTAACTATACGTCATTTGCTAATTAAATATTTTTGCTAGCATTACCCATTTTTGTTCCCTTCAAACAACAATACTTAACCATGACAATTTAATTCTTCTTTTGGTCCTCATGCCATGCCAGCTTGTAGATATAGGTGTGCTATCTTTTTTTTTTGGTTCATAAGACAAGACTGCTTACTATCATTTACTTTGCTTTACTTTAACCTCCCTGGCGGTATTCCCGAGTGTAGCTCGGGGTAAAGTTTCAGTACCAAAAGCGGTAACCCTGAGCTACACTCAGGCTTACCCTGCGGCGTTGCACAAGGATTCCCTACCGCGCTTACCTTGTCCTTCGCTCCTGCGATGCGTCCCCTGCAGCGTCCCCGGCCATCCGTGTTCCGGTCCCTGTGACGTCGGGACGTACGGGCGCCGGAACCAGCGGAAAATTTGAAAATTTAAAAAAATGACATTTTTTTTAAAACGATTATTTCATAGCAAAACATACCTGTATCAAAGCATTTCACATACATTTTGTCCCTACTGCTTTATCCTGTGCCCTGCCTGCATTTTGACTCTTCTGTCTGCCTGGAAACTTAGAAACGTCCACGGCGTCCAAAAAGTGTCCCTTTAGGTCAAAACCGGTTTTAGACCAGCTAGAGAACAGCGATAGTAGATCAGAACTACTTGCAGAATTGAGTGATAATGATTCATGGGGGAAATTCGTCATCAGACACTGAAAACGATTTTGCAACTTTGCTCAGTGATGTGCGAACTTGGCGCTATATTTCAAATTTCAGTGTTTTTGGTTTGATTATATTATTGAATTAAATGTATTATTATATTATTATTTTTTATGATTATTTATTAAATTATAATTTATGATTTTGTGTTTCAAGTTTTATCATATCCGGAATGTTTACTAGACTTGTTCGGACAGATTTCAGGGAGTTATTCCTGAATTACAGGCCTACAATAAAAAAAATACATATTTCCATGCAAAAAAATGGTACCGCTTTCAGCACCAAAAATCTGAAATAATCATATCGCCAGGGAGGTTAATAAAAAACCAAACGTAAAACAAAAATCCAAATTTTAGAAAAGTTCAAATCTAGCATTCACTAGTTTCTTCCACTTGTTCAAAACTTGTACCACAGTTCATGCTCAGAAAGGGCCCGAGCCCAGCCATTTTTTTTTGTCTTTACACCCTTCTAATGGTAAGAAATGTATTTTTCTTGCTGAGCCTCAGCCAAGTTTTAAATGTTGTCTCTGCATCCTTCCACACTCTTATATAAATTATGTTTTCTTTCTCTGTGTTCCCTTTGGGGAGTTCTTAACTCATTTCCTGTTCTGACTGACATCATATAGACATCAAATAGAAAGAAAGTAAGGTAAAAACCCCAAATCAAGACAGTCAACAATACATGGTTGGCAATGTAAAAAAAATGTAAAAAAGAAAAAAAAAAGGTTTAAAAAAAATGAAAAAAATGATTAAAACTTTTTTTCTAACATTCTGTCACCAGTCAGCATCCCCGATCACCACTACACCAGTCATAGGATGATTCTGTACTGCACTGGTGACAGTATGTAAAACAAATGTATTTCCTTCTTCACTTTCCAGAAAATTAGTATATCAAAAAACCCGCCATGCCTCTTACTATGTACCTTGTACTGCCTATGCTCCAAAAAGGGGTCATTTGGGAGTATTTGTACTGGCAATTTAGGGCCTCAAGAAATGAGATATTGCGTCAGTACATCAGGTGTGATCAATTTTCAAATAATGTATATGTACCATAATTTGTACACTCTAAAACCTTCACACAAACTACATTTTGGCCTAAATTTATTAAGAAGAATATTAATTTGCATCATTTTATAACAGAAACTAAAAAAAAGTGTTTCTTTTTTCAAAATTTGCAGTTCTTTTTCATTTATATAGCAAAGAATTAAAAATCTTGCTGTGATTAACCACTTGCTAACCGCACTATTGCCGAATGATGCTACAGCATGGTTATCCATTTCTCGGGGGGCGTAATATGAGGTCCGTCCTGAACACGCCCTCCCGTGCCTCCCCAACAGCGCTCACCCGGCGATCTCCATGAGCGCTGTGTCCTACAGACACAGCTGATCACGTGATGAGGTAAAGGGCCAATTACAGCGGTCTTTTACCACGTGGTCAGCTGCGTCCAGTGACACAGCAGATCATTGAGTAAATACAGTTTCCGGTTTTTAGCAGCACTTTCCTCACGCTGTTACAGTAACTGTAATTGGCAGCTGTCACAGAGCAGATTGGCACTGATCATCAGGGTATTGATGATCCGTGCCTTGAGGATCAGTGCCCAGCAGCACCACCCAGCAGTTCCTCCCACCAGTGTCCAGCAATGCCACCCATCAGTGCCCATCAGTGCCACCCATTGGTGCTTCCCAGCAGTTGTGCCCATCAGTGCAAAAACAGTGCCACTCATCAGTGCCGCCAGTCTGTGCCATCAGTCAGTGCCACTAGTCAGTGCTGCCAGTCAGCGCCGCCCATCAGTGCCACCTATCAGTGCCCATCAGTGCGCCTATCAGTGACCATCATTGCTGCATATCAGTGCAGCATCATCAGTGCCTCCTCATCAATGCCCACCAGTGCCGCCTCATCAGTGCAGCATATCAGTGCCCATCTGTGCTGCCTATCTGTGCCACCTCATCAGTGCTGCCTATCAGTGCCAATCAGCGCTGCCTATCAGTGCAGCTTCATCAACGCATATCAGTAAAGGAGAAAAATTACCTGTTTGCAATTTTATAATAGAGACAAAGAAAAACTTTTTTTTTTAATTTTTTGCTCTCTTTTTGTTTATAGCACAAATGAATTCTCACGGCACAGGACAGTTTAATAACAAAAAATACTGAAAAAGCTAACTGTGGAGACTCACATTGTTTTATTCTGTCATTGTTTGATTCTATCATCAATTCTGTCATCAAGACATATGCATGCCAGAAATGTTTTATTTCGTTTAGTTTCAAATGTATTTGTACATTCGTTCATTAAAGAATTTCGTTTTCAGAATTTTTTCACATCTTCATCATTCTCTTCGTATATTCATTGGTCTGAGTGGATTCGAAAATTGTTGCAGTTTTTTCGAAAGATTACTATATATCAGTTTTAAGTTTCAATATTTCGGGTGGATTTGTTATTTATATATCAAAACTATTCAGAAATTGATATTTTGGGTTTCTTTATGAAAAAAAAACCAATGTGAATGTATAATATATGTAAAGTGTGGCATAACTTGAAAACATTATATAAACTTATTATATAAGTACCTGTAAATAAATAAATAGATAAATAAAATAAGTGTCTGCCTGCCCTCACTCACACAACTGTGAGACAGAGACACTTGCTAGACTAGACACTCACTGACTAAGAACTATACTGACTTAGTCTGCCTATGAGCAGGGGCGGACTGACAACTCATGGGGCCCCCGGGCAATAGGGGATCATGGGGCCCCTGTGTCCTTGCCCAAACTCAAAAAGCCTATGAAAAAGGTACCAGGGGTATCTCAAGGGGCCCCCTACTGACCCCGGGCCCTCGGGCAGTGCCCGAGTTTCCAAATGGTCAGTCCGCCCCTGCCTATGAGTGGATTTCACTCCTGAAAAAACTCAACTCAGTAGCTATCAAGTCTGTCATAATTAGAGATGAGCGAATTATTCAAAAATTTGATTCGGCTGATTCGCCGAATTTGCGGGAGAAATTCGATTCGATGCGAATTTATTTGCTGCGAATTTAACTAATTAAAAGGGTTTCTAGGCTTCAGAGAGCCTTTATATTAGTGCAGAACACTGTACCTTTAATTTAAATGCCCTTGGAGTCTGCTGGGGAAGAGAAATAATACTGTCAGTCAGTATGACATGCAGATGAGTGCCGTCGATCTTAGAATCACCGCACACTTCACTCATTTGGGCAGTCACGGGGCACGACGAAGAAGAAGAAGAAGAATGAAAAGAAGAAGAATGAAAAGAAGAAGAAGAAGAATGAAAAGAGGAATGAAAAGAAGAAGAAGAATGAAAAGAAGAAGAAGAAGAATGAAAAGAAGAATGAAAAGAAGAAGAAGAAGAATGAAAAGAAGAAGAAGAAGAATGAAAAGAAGAATGAAAAGAAGAATGAGAAGAATGAAAAGAAGAAGAAGAATGAAAAGAAGAAGAAGAAGAATGAAAAGAAGAATGAAAAGAAGAATGAGAAGAATGAAAAGAAGAATGAAAAGAAGAAGAATGAAAAGAAGAATGAAAAGAAGAATGAAAAGAAGAATGAGAAGAAGAATGAGAAGAATGAAAAGAAGAATGAGAAGAATGAAAAGAAGAATGAGAAGAATGAAAAGAAGAATGAAAAGAAGAAGAAGAATGAAAAGAAGAATGAAAAGAAGAAGAAGAAGAATGAAAAGAAGAAGAAGAAGAATGAAAAGAAGAATGAAAAGAAGAAGAAGAATGAAAAGAAGAATGAAAAGAAGAAGAAGAATGAAAAGAAGAAGAAGAATGAAAAGAAGAATGAAAAGAAGAATGAACTATATTACTATATCAGTCTCTAATGGATGCTGGAGAGTTAAACCCCCTAACACCTGCTGTGCCCATTATGAGGGGTTCCCACCATCCCTGTGCTGAGGTTCTGGGTATGCACACCTGCTGTGCCCATTATGAGGGGTTCCCACCATCCCTGTGCTGAGGTTCCAGGTCTGCACACCTGCTGCGCCCATTATGAGAAGTTCCCACCATCCCTGTGCTGAGTTCCTGGGTCTGTACACCTGCTCTGCCCATTAGGAGGAGTTCCCACCATCCCTGTGCTAAATTCCTGGGTCTGTACACCTTCTGTTCCCATTATGAGGGGTTTCTACCATCCCTGTGCTGAGGTCCCAGGTCTGCACACCTGCTGCGCCCATTACTAGGGGTTCCCACCATCCCTGTGCTGAGGTTCTGGGTATGCACACCTGCTGTGCCCATTATGAGGGGTTCCTACCATCCATGTGCTGAGATTCCGGGTCTGCCCACCTGCTTTACCCATTATTAGGGGTTCCCACTGTCCCTGTGTTGAATTCCTGGGTCTGTATGTACACCTGCTGTGTCCATTGTGAGGGATTCCCACCATTCCTGCACTGAGTACCTGAGTCTGTACACCTGCCAAAAGAAAGTTTCAGGATTTTGAAGGAGCAAAATACAGTAATACTGGAACAAAAATGAGCTGCGTGGTGGAGTTGCCAGAAGAAGAAGAAGAAGAAGAAAAGAAGAAGAAGAAGAATGAAAAGAAGAATGAAAAGAAGAAGAATGAAAAGAAGAATGAGAAGAATGAAAAGAAGAAGAAGAAGAATGAAAAGAAGAATGAAAAGAAGAAGAAGAATGAAAATAAGAATGAAAAGAAGAATGAGAAGAATGAAAAGAAGAATGAAACGAAGAAGAAGAATGAAAAGAAGAATGAGAAGAAGAATGAAAAGAAGAATGAGAAGAAGAATGAGAAGAATGAAAAGAAGAATGAGAAGAATGAAAAGAAGAATGAAAAGAAGAAGAAGAATGAAAAGAAGAAGAAGAATGAAAAGAAGAATGAAAAGAAGAAGAAGAAGAATGAAAAGAAGAAGAATGAAAAGAAGAATGAAAAGAAGAATGAGAAGAATGAAAAGAAGAAGAAGAATGAAAAGAAGAAGAAGAAGAATGAAAAGAAGAAGAATGAAAAGAAGAATGAGAAGAATGAAAAGAAGAAGAAGAAGAATGAAAAGAAGAATGAAAAGAAGAAGAAGAAGAATGAAAAGAAGAATGAGAAGAATGAAAAGAAGAATGAAAAGAAGAAGAAGAATGAAAAGAAGAATGAGAAGAAGAATGAAAAGAAGAATGAGAAGAATGAAAAGAAGAATGAAAAGAAGAAGAATGAAAAGAAGAAGAAGAATGAAAAGAAGAATGAAAAGAAGAAGAAGAAGAATGAAAAGAAGAAGAAGAATGAAAAGAAGAATGAAA
This sequence comes from Staurois parvus, assembly GCF_062004578.1. Lineage (NCBI taxonomy): Eukaryota > Metazoa > Chordata > Amphibia > Anura > Ranidae > Staurois > Staurois parvus. Next base: position 952,475 of record NW_028317887.1, on the reverse strand, counting down.
AGAAGAATGAGAAGAATGAAAAGAAGAAGAAGAAGAATGAAAAGAAGAAGAAGAAGAATGAAAAGAAGAATGAGAAGAAGAATGAGAAGAATGAAAAGAAGAAGAAGAATGAAAAGAAGAATGAAAAGAAGAAGAAGAAGAATGAAAAGAAGAAGAATGAAAAGAAGAATGAGAAGAATGAAAAGAAGAAGAAGAAGAATGAAAAGAAGAATGAAAAGAAGAAGAAGAATGAAAAGAAGAAGAATGAAAAGAAGAATGAAAAGAAGAATGAGAAGAATGAAAAGAAGAATGAAAAGAAGAAGAAGAATGAAAAGAAGAATGAGAAGAAGAATGAAAAGAAGAATGAGAAGAAGAATGAGAAGAATGAAAAGAAGAAGAAGAAGAAGAATGAAAAGAAGAAGAATGAAAAGAAGAATGAAAAGAAGAAGAAGAATGAAAAGAAGAAGAAGAAGAATGAAAAGAAGAATGAAAAGAAGAATGAGAAGAATGAAAAGAAGAAGAAGAAGAATGAAAAGAAGAATGAAAAGAAGAAGAAGAAGAATGAAAAGAAGAAGAATGAAAAGAAGAATGAAAAGAAGAAGAAGAAGAATGAAAAAAAGAAGAAGAAGAATGAAAAGAAGAATGAAAAGAAGAAGAAGAATGAAAAGAAGAAGAAGAAGAATGAAAAGAAGAAGAAGAAGAATGAAAAGAAGAATGAGAAGAATGAAAAGAAGAAGAAGAAGAATGAAAAGAAGAATGAAAAGAAGAAGAATGAAAAGAAGAAGAATGAAAAGAAGAATGAAAAGAAGAAGAATGAAAAGAAGAAGAATGAAAAGAAGAATGAAAAGAAGAATGAGAAGAATGAAAAGAAGAATGAAAAGAAGAAGAAGAAGAATGAAAAGAAGAATGAAAAGAAGAAGAAGAAGAATGAATGAAAAGAAGAATGAGAAGAAGAATGAAAAGAAGAATGAAAAGAAGAATGAGAAGAATGAAAAGAAGAATGAAAAGAAGAAGTATTCCAGTACAGCAAAAAGTGTATCTGCAGAGAGCTCCGCTATTTCTGACAGTTCTCTGACAGTTCCTTCACATTTACAGCGGTTGAAACATTGTATCTGTTTCCGAATAAAAACATCTGTATCCTAAATGGAAACAAATAGATACAATGTTTCAACCGCTGTAAATGTGAAGGAACTGTCAGAGAACTGTCAGAAATAGCGGAGCTCTCTGCAGGGACACTTTTTGCCGGCTGATCGGGAAAAATCCGATTCGCGCACCCGAAGTTGGCTAATATTCGGATTCGGCACGAATCGAATTTTTCCTGAAATTCGAAACGAATTCCACTTCGCCTGGTTCGATTCGCTCATCTCTAGTCATAATCTCCCCCTTTGCCTGAAATACAAAGGACTAAATGTACTAGTAGATATTATACACACAATTATTACACATCTACAGGCAAAGAGTCTGACTGAAGACACCACCCTGTCTGAGGGATTCCCTTACAGTATATATACCCCTGCTAGTCCAACCCATCAAAAGAAATGGCACGAGCTGCGTGGACAATATTGATTGTGTCATGTACATCTAAAATGAACACGTGGAATCAAATTCAGATCCATTCATTATCCAAATCTGAATTATCAAACAAATTTGAAAATTAAATTTATTTCCTCAAGGGCCTGCTCTACTATCACACCGTATGACGTCGTCCAAATGGAACAAATTAAACAAATGAATTCATTAATTTTGTCATAACTTTTTTCAGATTCTTTGACATTGGTTACTATGTGCATTTGAAGATTCATATACATCTGTCCGAAAATCGATTCGTAACAAAATGTATACATCTAGTGCCTTTGAACTTGCTAGAAAAACTTGACTACTTCAGGAGAACCAAAGCCCTAGCACAGCTATTTCCCTCCTTGCACATGATAGCCCTTTCCTCTTCTGGGAGTGACTAATTACTGTCTGTGCTGCCCCAGAATTCCTGCTCCTCCCTCCACCTACCTAAATAACTTTTTATATAGCTACTAGGGAAGGACTGAGGGGAAATTATCTTCTTACCATGAGATTATTGTATTTAAATAGTATTTTCTTTTTTGCAATACAGGGGAGAGTAGAGAAAGGGTTAACCCTGGACAAATAGCATTTGTTTATGATACACAGTAAATGTCTTTCAGGATTTACATCTTCATTAACCATTTGCTTCCCAAGCCTATTTGGTTCTGGCCAGCTCAGTGGATTGCTTCAAAAAAGGCCTGCATTATTTCTTAGATACACAGAATATAACTGGATACTAACATTTATAGGTAAAGATGATCCAGGGAATATCTGATTGTCTCTTGGGGGATCAGGAAGGAATTTTTTTCCCAGCAGGTGCAAATTGGATCGTGCTTTGCTGGGTTTTTTCCCTTCCTCTGGATCAACTGTGGGTACAGGATTATAACTTTTTTTTATTTCTATGGTTGAACTGGATGGACTTTTGTCTTTTTTCAGCCAGACTAACTATGTAACTATGTAACTATTATGCCATTTCTCTCTTACATGTAAAAATCATTTATTTGATAGAAAATTACTCAGAACCCCCAAATATTTTAAATATATATATTTTTTATTTATTAAGCAGAGACCCTAAAGAATAAAAGGGTGAGTGTTGCAATCTTTTATGTCACCCGGTATTTGTGAAGCAATTTTTGGAAAAAATACACTTTAATGAATTTTAATGCAATAAAAACACAATATATAACCCATTTTTTTGTAAAATATAAAAGATGATGTTACGCTAAGTAAAGTATATGCTTTAAAATTGCGCACACTCATGGAACTACGGTACTTAATCTCCATAGGCAAGTATTTGAACATTTTAACAGGTTACCCATTTAGAGTTACAGAGGAGGTCTAGAACTAGAAATATTGCTCTCGCTATAACATTTGTGGTGATACCTCACATGTTATGTGTGACCTATGTATGCATTCACCACTGCGCACAAGCACAGGGGGACAGGGGCGATTTCAAATATTTTTTATATTATTATGTATTCTATTATTGTTTTTATCTGTACACTGTTCCATAATTTTTATTTTTAGCACTTTTATTCCTATCACAAGGAATGTAAACATCCCTTGTGATAGAAATAAGGCGTGACAGGTCCTCGTTATGGAGAGATCTGGGATCTATAAGACTCCAGATCTTTCCTCTATGCTGGAAAGCATGAGATAAAAAAAAATTGATCTCAGGTTTTTCAGAAAAAAATGGCAGTGTTTACATCTGCCAGAAATGGAAGTGATGTCATGACGTCACTTCTGGCCTCCCAGGACCATAGAGATGGCCCGGGACTATCTCAGATTACTTTTACTTGAAAGAGAATCGTTATTGGACAAATACCCTGGAGAACAATGGCAGTGGTTTCAATTTGTTGTATCACACAATATTAGCACAGCAAATGAAAACTTTCAGTAAAAAATGCACAAAATACCTTACCCTTTTTTCATAACCTATAAAAGATAAGGTTGGCTTAAAGAGATTCTAAAGGTTCATTTTTTTTAGTTGTAAAATAACAAACATGTTATACTTTCCTGTTTTGTGCAGTGGTTTTACACAGTGCAGTCTAGATTCTCCTATTTTTGGGTCTCCCACCGATGCTTCTGGCTCCTCCTTGTTGTTGGGTTCCCCCATAGCAAGCAGCTTGCTATGGAGGCACCCAAGCAAGCTGTTCCCAAGCCGCTGCTCTGTGTGTCCATTCACACATGGAACCATGGCTTGGCCCCACCCCCCTATCCTCATTGGCTGACTGGCTGTGCTTGACAGCAGTGGGTGCCAGTGGCTACCGCTTGCTGTCTCAGCCAACGAGGAAGCAGAGACCTGGGACAGCTGAGTCTGTTGTGTACATCGATGGATCGCGATGGGGCTCAGGTAAGTAATGAGGGGGCTGGGGGCACTGCTGCGCACAGAAGGTTGTTTTATCTTCATGCATAGAATGCATCTTCCCTTATTTAAGTTCCATCTGTCCTCAGTATCATTAGGCCAATAAAAGAAGCTAGAGGCTCCAAGCGTGTAGCCTGTCTGTTGTCTGTGTTTCCTGTACAGCTGGCCCTCCGCCTCTTCCGGTGACGTCACTTCCGTCGGTGCGTTCCAAGCTAGTTGCATGGACTCTTCCTGCTACAGATACCGCTGGATCAGCCTCACTGCACCGCAGCTTTACAGGAAAGATCCCCACACTGCTCTCACATTTCTTCACCAGCCTAGCATTCACCCATAGTGCTACCGGTGGTACCTGCAGAATGATGAGGAAGGGTCACTTCCTTACACAGATGAACTTGTTTCTTTATTATCCTTGTGAGTGTTTTTAATCCTTCAGTATTAAATACTGTTTTTACCTCTGCACTTAGATTGGTGCCTTCTGTCTCCTTCTTTTTAATTTTTTTTTACATACTGTACCACTATTGCTATCACATAGGGGGGCTATTGTTCCCCTATGTGATATCACATGGGTTAGACCTCTAGCCTCCTTTCAGTTAATGAAGCACTGATCTGCTCCATTATCTGATTGCCTTACCCGTGCTGACAGAATGACAGCTCTGAACCAGGAAGTGACATAATACATATTGCTTTCTGGCGCACACACCAAATGGAGTATCCCTCCAGTCTGCTTAATGATACCTGCCATGGCTGTCCCGGGCTTACAGCTGGGACGAAAAAGCTCAGGAAACATGAAGGAGGGATCAGTTTATTCCAGCGCCTGTATGATGGTCAATAGGCTTTACAGCTGCCCAAGTCACTTACCTGAGAAAGCCAACAGTTGGTTTGTAAAGAACAGTGTGTAAAAGCACCAAGGGCCAATGACACAAGCCTTGCTTTGGTGGCAACAAACGAAGAAGCGCTATTTAAAAGTGAAAAACTTTTTTACATGTAAGGTTGCTTTATCTAGCATAATATGTAGATAGAAGCTTGCCCCTTTGATTTGCAAATGAATAATATAGAGTAAATACATAGTTCAATAGTACAACATTACTTTGACTCTCTAAATCACATGCACTAAACAGTGTTTACAAACACTGGTCAAAAGGTCAATTTTTGATAGTAGTGACCAGAGCTGGCTGCTGTAGTTACACATCAAGTCCCAATTGTCATTCTAATAGCTGGAAATTGGAGGTTGATGTGGTGGGAGGAACCAGCAGCAGGAGGGAAAGGACAGGCGGCTATATATATCCTGTGTATTTCGGTGTATTTTTTTGGACATATACAGCATGCCTAAGATACAAAACAGCCTAGATACGCATGATAAAATTTAGAGGAAAGGATGCTACTATAGACATAGCCAGGGGCGGACTGACCATTTTGGAACTCGAGCCCTGCCCGAGGGCCCAGGGTCAGTAGGGGGCCCCATGAAAAGCCCCTTGTACCTTTCATAGGCTTTTTGGGTGTGATTTGAGTGTGGGCAAGGACACAGGGGCCCCATGATCCCCTATTGCCCGGGGGCCCCATGAGTTGTCAGTCCGCCCCTGGATATAGCAAGCCATGCACCCATAGCAGCGGGGGAATGCAGTACTGTCTTTTGTATCTTATTATAGTTCCAGTAGTGTTTGACCAACAATTCTGGGTAAAATAAAAGTATGTGTAGGAGCCTGCAGTTTAAGGTCCTTAGGGTCTTTTCTTGTAGTTGCACCTCAGCCAGGCACACAGTCACTCCTTTGCCACAATGAACAGTCTAGGCATATGCTTTTCTGATGCTTTAATGCAGAACTTGAACTTGGATAGGCTTAGGGTAACTGTAGGATACTCCAGTAATTTTAGCTGCACTTTGAGGTCAATCATTTTTCTATTATTCTGAGCAGAGTTCTTTCACAAGTAAATAGTGAACTGAGCTATACCAGGACCCCAGGCACATTGTCCCCTTTGAACAAAGCTTGACTCTAGCACCAGAGGGATGGCTGCAGCACACAGTTTCAAGGATCTCTCACATCAGCCTGTACTCACTAATGTCCTTGGGTAATTGGACACCTCCTTCCAATATCGTCCAGTTACCTTTCCAGTAGTACCAAACCAGATCCTCAGACAAAAAGTTCCTCAGTCAGCTCTAGGAGCTTTTAGCAGAATAGGCCCCCCAGCTAGCCCAGCAGAAAGCTCAATGAACAGCAGACACATGGCAGGTCTGACTGGAAGGGCAGCAGCTTTCCAGGCCTTGATCTCCCCCTCCTGGAAAAAGACACCAATGTTCCAAGTATCCGCGTATTTATACCCTCTCCCAGCCAGCATCTGGACATACACTCCCCATGGATTGTCTAGAGTTGTATTAATATGCAGCTGTTGATTGGACCCTACAAACCCACTATCTTCCAGAACCTTTGCAAACAGACATTCTTGAAGCAAGTGAAATACAGAACAGACCAACATTCTCACACAAAACTCAACTGATTACAGTGAGCACCTTTCCATATATGTACAGTTGTGGAACTGATATCCAAGTTTTTGAAATCACCTGAAAACTTCCAGCATTAAAGCAGTAGGAAACTGCAAAAAATATATTAAAAAAATCTTCTCCCTGCAGGTTAAGAGCATAATGTGCTAGTATGCATCTCATACTCGTACATTATGAAAGACTTACCTGAAACGAAGCCCTCCAGCGGATTGCTGTCATAGCTCCCCGAGGCTTCTGTTTTCACCCATTGTTCCATCCAGGTTAATGGGCTGCGGCCTTTTTACTGGCCGAGCCTCAGTGATGTCATGCGTGCAGGAGTCTCGGCCTCGGCACTGCTCTTTCAATGGACTGCACGCTATCCATTGAGAGCACAGTGCACATGTGCTGGTGACATCACCGGCGCTGCTAAAGTAAATATACATTTAGGAGATATTTACACTACAGTACCTACAGGTAAGCCTGTCAATAAAGGATAGAATTATGGGTAGTGCCATTGCTGACCTCCTCTGGAGTATAGTCACTTGTTATCCTTCATTCTAACTTCCTTTAAACATTTCTCTGCCAGAGCTATTTTTTGCATTTTTTTGCACACGTGTTAAAAAAATATTTTTGATTTAGATCATTTTAATTTTATCTCTTTTGGGTATCTATTTTCTCTGCCTTTAAGTTGCACATGATTGTGAAATGGCATCAAACTTGATATTTTCCATTGCTAATGCTTTAAAAGCGCTTATATGTCATAGTTTAGAGGTAACCTTGAACAATGGCCCCAGAATTATTGCTCTTACTCTGGCTTAAGTGGTGATGTGTAACGTGTAGTGAAATCAATGTTTCCATACATAGTTTGCCAAAAGTATTGGGACGCCTGCCTTTACACACACATGAACTTTAATGGCATCCCAAACTTAGTCCTTAGGATTCAGTATTGACTTGGCCCACTCTTTGCAGCTATAACAGCTTCAACTCCTCTCTGGTTTAGGAGTGTGTCTATGGGAATGTTTGACCATTCTTCCAGAAGTGCATTTGTGAGGTCAGGCACTGATGTCAGACGAGAAGGCCTGGCTTGTCGTCTCTGCTCTAATTCATCCCAAAGGTGTTCTATTGGGTTGAAGTCAGGACTCTGTGCAGGCCAGTTAAGTTCCTCCACCCCAAACTCGCTCATCCATGTCTTTATGGACCTTGCTTTGTGCACTGGTGCGCAGTCATGTTGGAACAGGAAGAAACCATCCCCAAACTGTTCCCACAAAGTTGGGAGCATGAAATTGTCCAAAATGTCTTGGTATGCTGACAGCTTAAGAGTTCCCTTCACTGGAACTAAGAGGCCAAGCCACACCCCTGGAGTCCAGTGGTGGCAAGCTTTACACCAGTGCATCCAACGCTTTGCATTGCACTTGGTGATTTAAGGCTTGGATGCAGCTGCTCAGCCATGGAAACCCATTCCATGAAGCTCTCTATGCATTGTTGTTGTGCTAATCTGAAGGCCACGCTAAGTTTGGAGGTCTTTTGCTATTGACAGTTGGGGACTTTTGCTCATTGTGCGCTTCAGCATGCGCTGACCCTGCTCTGTCATTTTACATTCTTCCACAAATGTTTATAGAAGCAGTCTGCATGCCTAGGTGCTTGATTTTATATTGTGGCCATGGATGTGATTTTATCACCTGAATCCAATGATTTTGAGGGGTGCTCCAATACTTTTGGCAATATAGTGTATGTGTATGCATGTGGGGGAAGGGGGGCTGCATTAACATCTTCCCTGCCCACACTGATTGGGAAAGTGACAGCAGAAACTGGAAGTGGTGAAATCCTTGTCACTTCTTTCTAGGGGAGATCAGCACATGGACATTTACCTGTCTCCCTCTCCTCTACCCAGCAACAGCCAGCATGCAGGCATGCAGGTTCTGGACCTGCAGGTGGGAAATTGTGGCCTGGAAAACATGGTGAGGAGAGTCACATGTGTGTGTGTGTGTGTGTGTGGGGGGGGGGTGCAGCACTTCCAGGGGTCTGTGTAAGTAATTATATCTATCTGAAGACAAGAGTGAGCTTGTTAGATTTACATGCAGTCTGTAGTAGCCAGGAGTATGTAGAACCCTCACCCCCCACTGCTGCTGTGACATACAGTATGTCATGTCAGCAAAAGGGTTAATACTTTCACAGTCGCTGATCTGCAATGAGTACGCAGATCAAGAAAGTAAGAGAAAGTCATGAGTCCTTACCTGTATACTTGTTTTAGGTTAGTGCCTGAGAAAAAAAGGGTCAGCATGACAGCCAGGCAACTAGCATTTTTAAATGTCAGCAATAGCTGCCATTTAAAAATGCTAGTTGCCTGGCTGTCATGCTGACCCTTTTTTTCTCAGGCACTAACCTAAAACAAGTATACAGGTAAGGACTCATGACTTTCTCTTACTTTCTTTTCTATTCTATTTTTCTATTTTTTTCTTATGACAGGTTCTCATGAAAAATCATAGTAACTGTAAATATTTGTTAAAGTGTTACTAAACCCACAGCAGTAAAATCAGTCTGTATATGCAGAAAAGCATGCTTGTTAAAAGGGGTTAATCTTCTGCATTGTGTAAAAATGTTATTTGATCTTGTCTTCTCTGATTGTCCCCTTCTTCCACAGTCCCCAATCCATCTTCTTGTTGTACAGAACCCTAGGAGGCACTCTGCACATGCTCAGTTTGGTATGTTTTGCTAGAGACTTTTTTTTTTTGGAGGGTGCATGTGATAAGCACAGGGCCAATCAGCACTGTCCAGACAGAGGGTCAGGGGTCATACAGCCTCATAGGACAGTTAGAGGAGAATGAAAACTCCTCCTACAAGCTTTAACAAGTGCTCAGCCAGACACTGATAGAAGTCACACGACTGCTATATACTGCTGATGAGAAAAGGTATTTAACAGTTTATATTTACTAAAATAGTTGCATTGCCATGTTCTGTGCACTGTGGAAGACCAGATATACTGAATGCAGGGTCCTGGGTTTAGTAACACTTTAATGGGCCCTGTCATTAGTTAAAAAACCACTATCTTAGTTTGCTACTTGATATGGAATGCGAAAGAAGCAGATTTTGAGAGATTTCAACACCTCTTTTTCTGACTGACCTACTTTTCAAAATCCTTAAATTAATAATGTTGTTACCAACATACCTAAAGCCAATATTTGCAATTTTTAATTTTAAATATAATTTTTTTTACCCTAATTTAAGTAGAAAAAAAGGCTTACCAAATCTTGGAATGACAACAAAAAGCTCAAAAGTTCACTATGTGGTGAAAGGAATGTAAACGTATGTAATAATAACCTAATATAACAGCTCAGTAGTTTATTTGTCAAGCCATAATTTCCTCACAGGATAATTTACCTGTTCTGAAAGGACCTTGTTCAGCAAGATGTATGCACAAATCAGCAGTGTATATATTTAGCCTGTATAGCTGACATTGGTAGTACCGTGTTTCTTTTACCTTCATCACTTGTAAAAATACACATAAGCTCACTTCAGCTTGTTTTTCTTTCTTTTATCTTAGATCCACACTCTGTGTCTTGCAAACATCTATTTTAGAAACCTTGAAAGCTATTGCAAAAGTTAAGAAAAAATTCAAAATGACATAATGAGTGAAAAAACCTGTACAGGAGAACAATATTTTGTAGGGGATTTCTGGCCACTTCTCTGTGTTGTGTATGAATTAAAATGGCTTTGTCACTTTAAGCAAGTCTTTCTCAACTGTTTTACCCCATATCATTTTTAGTATTCACTTGAAATCTAAGGAATAATAACAGGAAAAAAAGTCAGATGTTGAAAATTGTGGTGTATCTTAATGTTAGTGGTCGGTCAGTGTAGAAGTGACATATTACATTATAAATCAGTCAACAATGTCATGTGTTAGTGGTCATTGTAGGTTGCAGATCAGTTCACAGTTGCTACAGATGATCTTGAGGTTTGGTCCAAGCAAAAGTTTAGACCAGTGTTTGTTTACATTCCAGGCTCTTAGCTTGTTTGGTGGGAGTCAAATTTCATATAGAGTTGCAAGAAAAAGTATGTGAACCCCTTGGGATTACGTGGAGTTTTGCATGAATTGGGCATAAAATGTGCTCTGAACGTCATCTAAGTCACAACAATAGAAGAACACAGTCTGCTGAACATAATACTACACAAACATTAGATGTTGCCATGGTTTAATTGCACATAACATGTAAACATTCACAGTGCAGGGAGGAAAAAGTATGTGAGGCCCTAGCTTAATGACTTCTCCCAGAACTAATTGGAGCCAGGAGTGAGCCAACCTTGACTCCAATCAGTGTGATGATATTGGATGTGTTGCTGACAGCTGTCCTGCCCTTAAAAAACACACACCTGTTTTGGGTTTACTGGTTTCAAGAAGCACTGTCTGATGTGAACCATGCCTTGCAGAAAAGAGCTCTCAGAAGACCTACGATCAAGAATTGTTGACTTGCATGAAGCTGGAAAGGGTTACAAAAGTATCTCCAAAAGCCTTGAGGTTCATGTGTCCACGGTAAGAAAGACTGTCTACAAATGGAGAAAGTTTAGCACTGTTGCTACGCTCCCTAGGCGCGGTCGTCCTGTAAAAATGACTGCAAGAGCACAGCGCAGAATGCTGCATGAGGTAAAGAAGAATCCCAGAGTGTCAGCTAAAGACCTACAGAAATCTCTGGCACATGCTAACATTTTTGTTGACACATCTACAATAAGGAAAACATTAAACAAGAATGGAGTACATGGGAGGACACCACGGAGGAAGTCCTCGCTGTCCAAAAAGAATATTGCAGCACGTTTGAAGTTTGCAAAAGAGCACCTGGATGTTCCACAGCACTACTGGCAAAATATACTGTGGACAGATGAAACCAAGATTGAGTTGTTTGGGAAGAACACACAACACTATGTGTGGAGAAAAAAAGGCACAGCACACCAACATCAAAACCTCATCCCCACCGTAAAACATGGCAGAGGGAGCATCATGGTTTGGGGCTGCTTTGCTGCCTCAGGGCCTGGACGGATTGTTGTCATTGATGGGAAAATGAATTCCAGAGTTTATCAAGACATTTTGCAGGAAAACGTATGACCATCTGTCCGCCAACTGAAGCTCCGCAGAGGATAGGTGATGCAACAGGACAATGACCCAAAGCATATAAATAATTCAACAAAACAATGGCTGCAACAGCACAGAATACACCTTCTGGAGTGGCCCAGTCAGAGTCCTGACCTCAACCCGATTGAAATGCTGTGGCATGACCTTAAGAGAGCAATTCACACCAGACATCCCAAGAATATGGCTACACTGAAACAGTTTTGTGAAGAGGAGTGGTCCAAAATGACTCCAGATCGTTGTGCAGGTCTGATCTGCAACTACAAGAAACGTTTGGTTGAGGTTATTGCTGCCAAAGGAGGGTCAACCAGTTATTAAGTCCAAAGGTTCACATACTTTTTCCTCCCTGCACTGTGAATGTTTACATGTTATGTGCAATTAAACCATGGCAACATTTAATGTTTGTGTAGTATTATGTTCAGCAGACTGTGTTCTTCTATTGTTGTGACTTAGATGACATTCAGAGCACATTTTATGCCCAATTCATGCAAAACTCCACGTAATCCCAAGGGGTTCACATACTTTTTCTTGCAACTGTATAGTAGTGGCATTTCTACAACTACAATATATGCCAGCTTTCTTGCTGTCAATAGTTGGTAAGAAAGTAGCAGGTGGCTAAACTCGCTGTACCCTTAACAACCAGTGACATTGGCCCTATTCATTTACTGGCCAGAAATCTCCAGTTATGTAAACAAATAGATGGGAATAGTGCTGATGTCATACTATGTGCCACTTAGTCATTCACAGAGGGGGCTTATCCTACAGGGGGCTTCAAGATTCTGATAAGACCCTCATCCACAGACCCCGACAATCATAGGGCTGGAGTTAGTTGGGAACTGGTCCTTGTCCTCATCAAGATGGGGACAGCATGCTTAGCCAACTAACACCCCCCATGTTGAAGGCATGTGGCTTGGCATGGTTCATGAGGTGGGATGATCCTCATCTCCCTCCTTCCCTGGCCAGCCATGCTGCATACTTAGATAAGAGCCCAGTATTTATTTAGGGGAAGGACATGCTTTTTGTTTCTTGTTCTTTTGCATGGGGTTCCCTCTTGAAATTCATGCCAAATCTGAAGTGTCTTATATGAATTTTTGGGGGGGGGACAGGTCATTTTTTTTCCGTGGGCTCCCCCTTGACATCCATACCATACCCTCATCAAGGGTAAGGGTCTAGTATATATTTTGAGGGGAACCCCTCTACACCAGATCCTTATCCAGAATAAGGATCTGGTATAGATTAAATGTTAGTTTACAAACAGTAATGTGCTGAAGCTGTCATTTACCAGCCATTAAGCTGCATTTTGTCAGTTATGTTGCAATAGTTTGTATACATCATACAGATGTGCAACTTTGCAGGCAGGTTACATTCACCCCCCCTCCAAGAACTTTTAATTTTTAATGTTTCATCTTAAGCATTATTAAAATCACTGCCCTCAACCAGATTTTTTTAAGTCTTTGGTAAATCTTCCCCATGTCAGTGCTTAGCCCATCCATGCCATTTGTTTGTAAATCGCTTTCCTATTAGCCTAGAAAATGGCCATTACTGATTCTTAACATTCAGATTCAATTCACGCAATGGGGTTTGGATTCACCACCCAAACCTCAGTATAGTTCAGCCAACCTGCCTTGACAGGAACAGTTGACTCATCCCTAACTATTGCTTCCTGCTCAAGGAACCAACAACAACTTCTGGAGGAACCGTAGGGTTCTACCGAACCTTGTTTGAGAAAGGCTGCTCTAATCCTTTCTCTGCCAGAGCCATTGGGGTTGATTTACTAAAGCAAATAGGTTGTTTACTTTGCAAAGGAATTTTCTTTTAGCTTAGTGAACGTAGAGAAAATGTATCTTGCAAATACCCAAACACATGCAAGGAAAAAAAAACAGTATTTTTGCTTGCAAATGATAAGGTGATGGAAGTCAGTGGAGCTTCCCCTCATCCACTGAGTTAAGTGAAAATTTTCTTTGAGCAACCTATTTGCCTTTGGTGAATCAGCCCCATTTTTTTTTCCATTTCTCACACAGTTAGGCATTCTATATGCCCATTTTGGCCTGAAAATTACCCCTAAAACATTATATACATTATTTTCTCAAAGCAGGGACAATGTAGAATAAAATGATGGTAGTTGATTTTTGCGCAATATTTGTACTACTGTTTATCATACCTATATTGTCAGTATAAATGCATTAAAATGCATTTTAGTGCCAAAAACCCGCACATTATTCCCATTTTTTAAAATATAAACAATATGGTAGTGTCAAGCAAATGCATACCAAATATGTCAACGCTAAATATTGTACAGGGGTGGGGGAAGGACCATTACCAGCACATAGAAGCGATCACTTCTACATTAACTGGCTGAAAAAATGTAAATAAACTTTCAGCTGCTTCTGCTGTAGTGGGCAAGAGTTTGTTTGTGTGCAAGGCTTCAGTTTGTGTGTACAGCAAAATGTTGAAAATCTTTCAGGAAGCTTTTTCAAAGCATTTGCCAAGCTTTGAGAGATTTAAATTGCAGACACCTAGGCATGCCCACACATAGCCTGCATCAAGTGTCAATGCCCCATTTAATCTTGAATGCTGGTCTGTTCTGGTAGTAATGGAGTTTGCCTGCCTCCTTCCATACTTTCCTATGAGTAATAATACAGCCAATATTAATAATATACTGCTAGTAATGTGTTAGGGATAGGGAGGAGCAAGCAAGGTTTAAAGCTAATCACAACAGTTTGCTCTGTATGTGATTTGTGGGTGTAGAGGGGGTGGTGAAAGCTATTGTATGTATATTATGAAAGCATATTTAGGCTACTCTGCTTGCCTGTGCTTTAAAGGTATACTCCATGCAGCCTTTAAACATTGATTTTGTGTGTCACCAGGTACAGTAAGGGTTAAAGTGGAACTAAACTTTGAAAAATATAAAAAAGTGCAAGAATAACATCGTCAGTAACTGCTTAATGGACAAAGAGGAAAATGAAGGAATAAAACGAAGCAGCAGAGGAGATGGCAATGGCAATTGATGGGTTAGCAAATGATAGTCTCAATCAGACAGAGCTGGAGGGCACACTTGTAAGTGTGCAATAATGTGCACACCCTAGCGAGCACACAGTGGTTAGGTTTTGCTGTAAATGCTTGTTAGTCTGGGGGTAAATAAAACAGAAGACTTATCTCATTCCTCAGTTGTGGGATGGACGAATGGTCAAATAAAGCTGCTCCTTTTCACCAGTTGTACTTTTGCTTCCTTATCTGAATTATCAGGTACATTGCAAAACCAACATTGTTTGTGGTCAAAACTTCAAAGTGTACTTAAATTGTTTTTAACACATTTATCCACTGATCTAATTATTTTCTTTACCGTTCATCTCCAGTTACACTTTTAAAAATTGCAGTATATAAGTGTTAGATCCTCTCTCAGGTGTGTATTAAAACAGGAGGTGGGTAAAGCCTCCAATGGAGGCTCATGCAATAATGACAACTATATGAAAAAGGTAGTATTTTTTTTAACTTCTGTTGTAAGACCAAGGAATAGGAAGGAGAAAAAAAGAGATTTTAGCCATTTCTGAGTAAATTTAAAACACAGTGGGTAGATTTACTAAAACTGGTTTACTCAGAATCCGGTGCACCTGATTAAACTGATTGGCTGGAGCACCAGCATTATCTGTGAATTCTGTGATCTGCGACTTTGAACCTGACTACCTGTTACTGACCTGGCTTGCCTTGACCTACTTCTGATATCCGCTTGTACCGACCCTGGCTTGAATTTTGATTTAGCTACCTGCTCCTTCTCTTCCTGACCTGCTTGTCTTTTACTGACTCTAGCCTGAACCCTGACTACCCAGTGACCAGTTTAGATATGCCTGTCTACCTGTATCAGCTTAGGGCAAGAAGTACAAAGCACATGTGCCACTTACCCTTGTGCCAGCTGTTCACTTTACCAAAGACTCTGAGAGAGAGGAGTAAGAGAGATTGTGCTCATCTCTTCAGGCTCCTCCATAATGTCCAGGAGGAAGTGGGGAAGGGGATGCTCCAGTGTCCAGTGGAGGGAGGGGGTGTCCAACCTGGAGTTGGCCTTCAAGGCAATTATTATTATATTATACAGGATTTATATAGTGCCAACAGTTTGCGCAGAGCTTTACAATATAAGGGAGACAGTACAATTACAATACATTTCAGTACAGAAGGAATATGAGGGCCCTGCTCGTGGAGCTTACAATCTAAAAGAAGGGGAAGGTGATACAAAAGGTGATAGCTGCGGGGGGATGATCTGGTGGAGGTAATTCAATACAGTTCTTAGGTGGAAGTGGGATAGGCTTCCCTGAATAAGTGAGTTTTCAAAGATTGCCTAAAGGCAGACAGGGTAGGGGCTGACTGGACATACTGTGGTAGGGAGTTCCAGAGGATGGGAGAGGCTCTGGAAAAGTCCTGGAGGTGAGCGTGGGAAAAGTGATGAGGGAAATAGAGAGGAAGATATCTTGGGAGGAGCGGAGTGGACGATTTGGGTGATATATGCGGATGAGGTTGGTCATGTAGCTAGGGGCAGTGTTGTGGATGGCTTTGTAAGCTGTGGTTAGTATTTTGAATTTTAATCTTACTTCACTTCCTGTTTCAGCTTACAACAATACCTGAAACAGGAAGTGAGTGCAAATCCAACAGGTATAAATACAGTTTACTGTATTACCAGCCAGCTTTGAACTGACTTCTCCTTTAAACTCTATAGTGAAAGGCTCATGAATTTGTAACAAGTAAAAAATGTAGCAAGTTTTCAGGCAACTGAGTGCCACTTCCACTGCACATGTGGCTCTCCAAATTGTCCAGGGGAAAAATATAATTCGTTCTTACTTACTACATATCGTGAGAACTAGCATCAAATGGTAGAGCTTTAAAGCACACAGCCACTCGCTTTCTTCTTTTTTAAGGGCCATTTTAGTCCAATTTTATTTAAAAGAAAGTTCCATAAATTTCCCTCACAGGGATTTTCAGCATTTCACTCTTCAAAAAAAAACACAGATATTCAGCCTCCTGACTTGTACACACATTTCTGCTGCTCTGGCCTTCCACTTCAGGCTCACAGCTGTCTCATGCAGACTCCTTCCTAAATGGCTTTTTGCACACAGCTAGCAGCCCCTTGCTGCTCTGGCTCCCACCTCTCCTCGGTGGAGCCCTCCTGACTCCTGGGCAATGACCTCCTGTTTGCCGGGGTGGAGCCCAGAACCCTAGTTAGGTTATTATTTAAAGCCCTGCATACACCTGAACAATTAGTGTGCTGGGGGTTCAGAAAACATGGACCCAGGATTTGAAATTTCATTCCTCCCAGATCACTTTGAAATCTCCGGGCTCCAGATCCCAAAACGGACTTTACGAAAAAATGGGGAAACTGAAAATCCAGTTTCCCCTGCATTAAGTAAACCCTCTAGAGCCCCTCAACCTATTTAGTTGAGAATCCTGGGAAATAACCTTGATTCTCACAGTGACAGTGCCTAGACCTGCCACAGTACATTTAAACCTTTGACATTTTCACTTACTTTCTTGGGCCACCAGGGATACAAAACAACCCAATAACCATCATCACATGACTAGTATTTTAAAATGGGGGATTGGTCTAAGGCACCCACCCAATAGTAAAAGATAAATTATCTGGTAACAGCATAACAGGGGACTTCTTGCCATATGACTGGTGTGCTAAAGCGATAACTTTTTGTAGGGGACATTCTTTTATAAAGTAAAAAAACAAAAATATTTAAAATATGGATGAGGAAGAAAGTTCACGCTGATGACTGTTGGGTACAAATCAGTCTGATCTCTTGTCACCAACAAATTGTAGTACTTATTTCTAGTTAACAACAACTGTTTCTTATAAAATGTTTTAATAAAACATGCAACTTAAGTTTATCAGTGTTTAACCCCCTCCCGCCCTCTATATAAGGAGATGACGGGTGTGCGGCGGCTCTCTCGTTCTAGGAGGACGTCATATGATGTCCTCCCACTCTAACTGCATATGTACGCCTCCAGGGGCACGCAGCAATCAGTGGTGCACTGTGTCCTTGGGACACAGCAGATCCCCAATCACAGTAAAAAGTCAAAGACACAGTCGGTGGTGCGCTGTGTCCCTGAGAGAAAGCGGATCACCGATCAGTGGAAAGAGCTGATGATGCCGGCTCTGTCATGTGATCAGCTGTGTCCAATCACAGCTGATCGCATGTAAGCAAGGAAATGCCGGTTATCAGCATTCCTCTCCTCACGCTGACAGTTCGTGAGGAGAGCCCCGTTAAGCGGCATTCCTCAGAGGGGACATGTACACTGATCATCTTGGCACTGATGATCAGTGCCCTGATGATCAGTGTAACCCCATCAGTGCCACCTGTCAGTGCCTATCAATGCCACCTGCCAGTGCCCATCAGTGCCACATCAATGCAAATATCAGTGCCTACCAGTGCACATCAATACCACATATCAGTACCCATCTGAGCTGCCTTTCAGTGCCACCTATCAGTGCCAGTCAGTGCCACCTATCAGTGCCCATCAGTGCCGCCTAACAGTTCCAATCAGTGCTGCCTATCAGTGGCAGTCAGTGCCGCCTATCAGTGCCCATCAGTGCCGCCTAACAGTTCCAATCAGTGCTGCCTATCAGTGGCAGTCAGTGGCACCTATCAGTGTCTTATATGAGTGCTGCCTTTCAGTGCCCATCAGTGTAGCCTATCAGTGCTCATCACTGTAGCTTCATTAGCGCACATCAGTGAAGGAGAAAAATTACCTATTTACAAAATTTTACAACAGAAACTAAGAAAAAACTTCTTTTTCAAAATTTTCATTCTTTTTGAGTTTGTTTAGCAGAAAATAAAAAAAACCAGCGGTGATTAAATACCACCAAAAGAAAGCTCTATCTGTCTCAATGACTGCACAACTGTCATTCAAAGTGCGACAGCGCTGAAAGCTGAAAATTGGTCTGGCCAGGAAGGGGGTGAAAGTACCCAGTAGGCAAGTGGTTAAAAAAAGACCGCAACACATTTATTTGATTAGTATGTTTTGCATTGTTGATGTCCAAACAATAGTGATTGTTGCTGTCTTTCATTTATATTTGTACTAATTAGCACAGTTTTGTACTTTGTATTTTAATTTTTTTTGCAGTGAACATCCTATAAGTACAGATATTATTACATGTATTGTATACAGGAATCATTTTGTTAAATATGTGGAGTTATTCCTCCAAACATTGTGGTAGCCTCGTCAGTTTTCAGAATATGAAAACTGATTTCCTATCCATTTAGTGAACAGTTTGGAAATGTACAGTATAAGGGAATAATTCCACAGTAAAGTGTTATTTATTGATCTATTTTAAGTAAAGTATCATGAATAGCCTATTCTACAGAGTAAGTAAACCATTCACGTATACATAATTTGAAATATCTATAGAACACATGCAGAGCAATATACCAGCTCTGTGACTGCCTAGATCCTCCAGGGTGGTTATATCAGGAATATTCGACTTGTTTACCATTTGAGCTATTTGGATGTATCCTGCTCTACCTTGAACTCATTTGCCCTTTCTGTATATTTAGTATATGGATTATAATGTGCAGCCATGTGGGTAATGTGTAAGGCAAATGTTCATCTTATGATTGTTCATTTTCTTTGTACAAAGCTCAATGAAAATTATTAAAAAGAACACATACATAACCTACCATTACCTGCATCGCTGTAAGCCACATACCCTGCTAACAGTAAGTGCAAATTGTAATAAAATAAAAAACTGTGAATATGCTAGCCACATACGTTAGGACACTTACTACTCTGTACACAAACGTATTGCTGCTTGAATTGAGTTTTGAGTCTATTTAAAGCAGAACTAGAAGAAATCAGATAAACACATGTTGAATACATACATGTGTAGTCTGCCAAAAGATTTAAACTCTGTTGTCTCTTCAGATTTGCATATCCATGCCAAACAGTTAGGCTACGTTCACACTAGCGTTGTGTGCAGGCGGCAGACTGGCGTTTGGGAAGCATTTTTACCGCTTCTCAAACGCCTTGGACAATTCTGCACATTGCAGCACATGGTGCTGTTCTAACGGGAGCATTAGCATTACGGCAAAACGGACACCTCTGGTCGAGTCAGGAGGCGTTGAAGCCTCCTATTCTAGTCTATGGTGCCGCTCCGCAAACGCCCGGCCGGCGTTTTCGGCGCGGTTGCGGGGCGTTTGCGGAGCGGTAACACCATTTAAACTTCTTTATAGGCGTTTGTGGGGCATTTTTAACGCCCGGCAAATGCCTAGCAACCCCCGCTAAACCACGCATGCGGCGTTTGCCGAGCGTTAAAAAATGCTCAGCTAACGCTGGACCAACGCTTGCCAAATGCTATAGGGGCATTTGGTAAGCGTTGGTAAAACAGTTAAATGTGAACGAGCCCCCTGACCATACCTTTTCTCTATTGCAGGTGAAGTAATACAGCTGAGTCAAGGATCTCTTATATTTATTTATTTTATTTATTGCATGATTGGATAGTAAAACAAACTACCATCCTTGCACCTGAAATAAGTTCATCCTTGTCCTCTCCCTTTCTATCAGCAAACTCCTGACAGCACAGTGGGATGCAGTAGGAATCAACTGGCCTGACAGTTTTTGTCCCTTTTTATTTCAGTCTGAAGGATGTTGTATGTGAGATTACAGTAAAATGAAGACAGTCTGAGATCCAATTTAGGTGAAGGTGCACACTACAGCGGTTCTGTAAATTCCATGTGTTTGCACAGGAACCACACTGCATTCCTGTACAAATCACATGCAATGTGGCTAAGAATATGCACACTTAGGGGCTAAGAATATGCATGCATCATACATACTAGGGGGAGTACAACTGGGGGAATCAATGGTGGAGAAGGATCTGGGAGTTCTGGTAGATCACAAGCTTAATAATGGCATGCAATCCCAAGCTGCGGTTTCTAAAGTGAGCAAAATCCTCTCTTGTATTAAAAGAGGTATAGACTCCAGAGAGAGATATATCATATTACCCCTGTACAAATCATTAGTAACACCTCATCTGGAATATGCAGTTCAGTTTTGGGCACCAATTCACCGAAAGAACATTGGGGAACTGGAGAAATTCAGAGAAGTGCAACCAAACTGATAAGAGGCATGGAGGAGCTCAGCTATGAGGAAAAATTAGAGGAACTGAATTTATTCTCTCTTGAGAAGATGAGATTAAGGGGGGATATGATCAACATGTATAAATACATCAGTGGTTCATATAGTGAACTCGGTGTAGAGTTATTCACCCTGAGGTCATCACAGAGGACAAGGGGGCACTCTTTACATCTGGAGGAAAAGAAATTTCATCTCCAAACACGGTAAGGTTTCTTCACAGTGACAGCTGTGAAAATGTGGAATAGACTCCCTCAAGAGTTGGTTCTGGCCAGCTCAGTGGATTGCTTTAAAAAAGGCCTGGATTCTTTTCTAGATACACAGAATATAACTGGATTCTAACATTTATAGGTAGAGTTGATCCAGGGAATATCTGATTGCCTCTCGGGGGATCAGGAAGGAATTGTTTCCTCTGCAGGAGCAAATTGGATCGTGCTTTGCTGGGTTTTTTTGCCTTCTTGCCTTCCTCTGGATCAACTGTGGGTATAAGATTATAACTTTTTTTTTTTTTGTAATGGTTGAACTGGATGGACTTTTGTCTTTTTTCATCCAGACTAACTATGTAACTATGTAACAGAAGTCAATCGCTAGATTGACATCTGTTCAACTGCAGTGGCCACACATAAATTAAAATGTTTTTATTACAGGTACTTATATAGCACCATCAATTTACTCAGCACTTTCTCATATATATATTGTACATTCACATCAGCCCCTAACCCTCAAAGAGCGTACAATCTAAGATCCCTAACTCACATTCATACATACACATACTAGGGCCAGTTTAGACAGAAGCCAATAAACCTACCAGCATGTCTTTGGAGATTGGGAGAAATTAAGAGTTCCCAGAGGAAACACACACAGGCACAGGGAGAACATGTAAACTCCAGGTAGGTGGTGCCGTGGTTGGTATTCGAACCATCCCCCCTAGTGCTGCCAGCCGGAAGTGCTAACCATTTTGCCACTGTCCTGAACCAGCCAAAGTTCAACCCATCTATGGCCACCTTTAGTTTAAACATTGAAAGAGAGTGGCATCCACTATACCAGGATACCTCCTTACCTGCCACTATAAAAGGCTCCCAAAAGAACCAGAAAAAACACATCTTTTTCTTTAGTCACAATCCCTTTTAAATTACAATGAGGGATAGGAGGAGCTGAAATTAGTTGTTTGATGTGCTGATAAGTATTTTGCAATGCCTCTGTAGATGCTACCTGGACACCCATTGCATGCTGAAAAGCAGAAAGCTTTCGTGTGTTTAAGTGAAATTAATTCTTGAAGCCCATGTACACAAAGTCCAAATGTCAAATAAGTTTCTACTACATTACATAGCTTCTCCTTTCCTGCTAAGTAATATTTGTCATTAGCATCTAAAGATCATTAATTATATTGGCAGTTTGTTGTAACAGCTTGTATTTGATATCAAATTCATTATGTTTTTATCAGAAACCTTTCCGCCTCCATTAAGATAAACACGACACCCTGTTTATTAATATGCCATCCATTCCATTACAGGAGCCGCAGCTCAATGCATCAGCCTGTGGTCATTTCAGTGCCAACAGAACATTCATTTGGTTCATCAAAATCTAAATACACATCTGGCACAGGCTTGTTAAAGTGCTATGAACACTGGCAAGATGCATTTAAACTGTTATCCTGGCATCCATCATTAGACCAATCTGAAGAAAAGACGTAGAGATAGAAATAGGAAAATTCCAACTTTGCTTATTGAATTGACAAAATAAAATCATCTTGTGAAGTGAAATTGAGAGCTATGGTATTAATGAGCTGAGGAAACAGCTGTATATCTGTCTATGGGTAGGTTTATACGGTTGGAGACAAGGAATTTCTGTTCTACTGCTAGCATATGATTCTTTCCAAGAACGATGTCTTTAAAGGGTTAATTCACCTTTAGCAGATACCTGGCTATGCAGATAAGGGGTGTCTGTAGATCAGGGGCATACTGACCATTTGGGCACTTGGGCACTGCCTGAGGGCCCGGGGTCAGTAGAGGGCCCCATGAGATGCCCCTATTACATTTCATAGGCTTTTTTGGATGTGGTTTGAGTGTGGGTGAGGGCACAGGGGCCCCATAATCCCCTATTTCCGGGGGCCTCATGAGTTGTCAGTCCGCCCCTGCTGTAGATAAACACAAACTTTGCAGTTTTTACCAAATAATGTCCTTTTTATAGATGTAGGCTATATATTTGCCTCATGAAGCCTGACTGGAAAACTCCCAGGACATTGCTAAGTGAGGCCTAGCTTGTACTGTTCACCTTCAGCATCACAGGAGCTAGCTCTTTCAAACTCTGAGCTCATACCTACTGCATCAGGGGAGAAAAGTGAGGGGGTTTGATTTATAGCTAGCTTCTCTGATGGTGATGGTGATGGTGAAGGTGAACAGTAATAGCTGGGCCTTCCTTAGCAACATCCTAGCAGCATCCTAGCTGGCTAAAGAGGACGAAATGTTACTTGTACGGAAACATGATCATGTTGTTTTGTCTGTGGTAAAAATTACAATGTCACCTGAATTAAAGCAGAGGTCCAGCAGGAATTAAAAAAAATAAAAGTCAGCAGCTACAAAAACTGTAGCTGCTGACTTTTAAAAAACGGACACTTACCCGTCCCTTGATCCCACGGTGTCTTCACACCGGCCGGGTTCACCAACTGTCCTGTCTCCTCTGCGCCAGCATCTTCAGTTTGGGCACCCGGCTGTGGCAGCTTGCGGCTTCACAGCTGGGTGCCCACTGTGCATGCACAAGTAGCGCTGCGCTTTGTGAATGGCCCCGTAGTCTTCTGGAACCTGTTATGTTTCCCAGAAGACTACGGGGAAGGAGTGGGGGAGGACATCTTCCTCTTCCAATTGCCTAGGCAATAGCAGCGGTAGTGGGAGCGGGTACCTGTCAAATTCGTGTACCCCCTCCCCCCCCCTGCTCCCCAAGGGTGCTAATCCTTAATGGGGAGCAGGGGACAAAGCCTTAAATCTGAACTTCCCCTTTTGGGTGGAGTTCTGCTTTAAGACAGAAAGGTGACACTAAGTACGGATGATTTATAAAATGTGTTTTTTTGCTACTTTTGGTTGTTGGTTTACATAAGTCTAACAGTTGTATATGAGAAAAGTGAAACAAAAAATAATTTGTGAATTAACCACTTCCTGTCCGGCCCATGTACATAAATGGCCAGACGGGAGCAGTGCCGAAGCGGGTCGCCGTTTATAAACAGCCCCGGCATTCACTGCCTGTGCGCACTCCCTGATCACTGTAAGGGGACCTCTGTGTGAGGTCCCGATTCATGTGATCACTGATTGGCCAATCAGTGATCACATGAATAGTAGTAAACAAGATGTTACTTCTGACATTATATTGCTTACTACTAGTGAAATCTGTGAATGATCACAGAGGTCACATGGTACAAGGCTATTCACAACAGCCTTGCACCATGTAACAAGCTGTGACCAACCATAGTATTTCTTAATGGCTGCAAGAATGCAGCAAGAGAGAAGGAGAGATGATTGTTTTTACAGCCTTTGTGGGTGTAATAGCAATCAGTGTAAAAAAAGAAAAAAAATCTTCATCACCCCTCACAAGTAGTACAGTGTCACTATGGTGACACTGTACTGCTAGGGTGATGGTATGTTAAAAAAACACAAATAATAATAATATTTTATTAATATTAATATTAATAAAAATTATAATTGTTGGTTATAAACTAATTTGGGTTATTTTTTTTTTTTGCTAAAAAGATAGCTGAATACATTTTGGCCAAGATTTATGAAGAAAGATTAATTGTTCTCAACATTTTATAAGAAAAACAATTTAAAAAATGTCTGGACTTGTATTACATTTATATAGCAAAAAAAAATCCCAGTGGTGAATAAATACCACCAAAATAAAGTTGTATCTGTCTCAAAAAAATGCAAAAAAATTCATATGAGTACAGTGTTGCATGACCGCAAAATTGTCATTTAAAGCGTGATAGCACTGAAAGCTGAAAATTGGCCTGGACTGGCTCCATAAACACTGGGCATTTTAATAATGCTGGTAACGTTAGCTGTGTAAAGTCATGTTAAAAACATGAGTTTTTCAGCATTTTTTTGCATTTTTGCATTAGCATTTAGAGGAGTTTTGCCGCATTTTTCACATTTGCATTTTTTGCATTTTTCATTAAAAAAAACAAAAAAATCCAAAGACGCTGGTTTGTTGCGATTTACAACATTTTACTCTGTTTTGCCATGTTTTTCAGTGTTAGAGCGTTTTTACAGCTAAAAAAACTCCTTTAGAAACCCACTAGTCATGGGTTTTTTTTTTCAGCCAAAAAACGCCCCTGCCAAAACACGTTGATTACAGTCTATGTGTGTATGGACACATAGGATAACATGCTGGGGGGTTTACTGGGTGTGGAAAAAAACGTCAAAAGCCAAAAACAGCAGCTTTAAAAATGTCCAGTGTGCATAAGGGCTAAGGCAAAAGAAAATGTTTAAAACATTTGGAAAATAAAATCTTGTCGAAAAAGCAGCAATGGTTATTATAATAATTTAAATATTTAGCTCTCAATTCCAGCCTACTAGGTGTAGAAAAGGAAGAAGGTATTGAGTACAATGTAAGCACAGCCCTCAGCAAAAATTGTGTCAGACTTCCTTAAAGGCAGTCATTTGCACAAGTCAGTCAATACTTTGAGAGTTCAGCATATCTTGTTGTATTTGGGACCAAGCTTTGCGACTGAGTATTTTAACTTAACTACCTGCCAATGGCAGATAGCTAAATGACGGCTGCACTGCGACTCTCCTCTCCTACAGACACAGCTGATCACGTGATGTGGTAAAAGGCCAATCACAGCGGCCTTTTACCATGTGATCAGCGGTGTCCAATGACACGCTGATCAGAGGGAAATGCAAGTGTCGGTTCTCGGCTGCACTTTCCTCACGCTGTCAGATCGTGAGGAAAGTACTGCCGAGAACCGGCAGTTGTCAGAGTGGGGATCAGCACCGATCATCAGGGCACTGATGATCAGTGCCCTGATGATCGGTGCCCAGCAGTGCCACCCGCAAGTTCCGCCCACCTGTGCCCAGCAGTGCGCCCACTAGCTCCGCCCACCTGTGCCCAGCAGATCACCCACCTGTGCCCAGCAGTGCACCCACCTGTGCCACTCTGCAGTGTCACACACCTGTGCCCAGAAGTGCCACCCACCTGTGCCCACCAGTGCCACCCACCTGTGCCCACCAGTGCCACCCACCAGTGCTGCCCACCAGTGCCACCCAGCAGTGCAGCCCAGCAGTGCTGCCAGTCAGTGCCACCAGTCAGTGCCCAGGGGTTGTGCCAGTCAGTGCCGCCAGTCAGTGCCCAGCAGTGATGCCAGTCAGTGCCGTCTATCAGTACCCATCATCAGTGTCACCTATCAGTGCCGCCTATCAGTGCTGCATATTAGTGCCGCCTATCCGTGACACCTCATTAGTGCTGTCTATCAGTGCCGCCTATACGTGCCACCTCATTAGTGCTGCCTATCAGTGCCCTTCAGTGCTGCCTATCAGTGCCCATCAGTGCCACCTATCAGTGCCCATCAGTGCTGCCTCATCAACGCACATTAGTGAAGGAGAAAAAATACCTGTTTGAAAAATTTTATAATAGAAACAAAGAAACTTTTTTTTTTTTTTCAAATTTTTTGCATTTTTTTTTTTATAGTGCAAAAAGTAAAGCGCCCAGTGGCGATTAAATACCACCAAAAGAAAGCTCTATTTGTGAGAAAAAAATGATCAAAATTTCATATGGGTACAATGTTGCATGACCGCACAATTGTCAATCAAAGTGCGGCAGCGCTGAAAGCTGAAAATTGGCCTGGTAAATAAGGGGGTATAAGTGCCTGGTAGGCAAGTGGTTAATAGCATAAGATGTAGACGTGTGTTTTGTTTCATTCTGAATCAAAATTCGGATTAAATTTTCATTATTTGGAGATTCGGATGAATCCGAATTTCCAGATTGCAACACTAACAAATTATATGATAAATGAAACAAATGATCCAAGTTGACTCGATAATTTCTGGTTGTTAAGGATTGGGCTGCTGCATCCTTGACAATAATGACACATCTGCTGGCAGCAGACAAACAAGGCCAGTTTAAAAAGACCAAAAAACAGCATGGGCACCCCCCCAATCCATACCAGGCCCTTCGTTTTGATTTGATTAAAATTTTAATACTTCAGAAAGTTCAAATCCATTTGAAAATAAACAAACCTAAACTAAACTAAAAGAAATTTATTATGAAAATGAATCATCCAAATTTAACGAATGCAGTGAAATGAAATGAGTAACTTAATGAATCGATCCGAGACAACTTTTTCGTTTTGTACATGTCTAATAAGATGAGACAATATTGAATGACTACAACTGTGTATTGTCCTTTACTGGTGATTGTAATGAAGTGTAATATTCTAAAATATAATACTAAGGGGTTTCTTGGTAACACAGGGCGAACCAGACCTGTTCTTGGAAGTTAAGAGTTTCCAACATCTGTAGAGTTGGATGAGAGGCTGAGATAGTTAAATCAAGATGGATATGGCGATGTATAATCCTTGTGCACAAATGTTATAGATACATTGTAAATGTCAAGTAAACAATG
This sequence comes from Staurois parvus, assembly GCF_062004578.1. Classification (NCBI taxonomy): domain Eukaryota; kingdom Metazoa; phylum Chordata; class Amphibia; order Anura; family Ranidae; genus Staurois; species Staurois parvus. Next base: position 925,253 of record NW_028317887.1, on the reverse strand, counting down.
GTGAATTATTGACAACTTTTAATGGATGTCCTTTAACCACTTGCCCTCCAGAAGATTTACCCCACTTCATGACCAGGCCATTTTTTGCTGTTTGGCACTGTGCTATTTCAACTGCTAATTGATCAGTCGTGCAATGCTGTGCCCACATGAAATTTATATCCTTTTTTTCACACAAATAGAGCTTTCTTTTTGGTGGTATTTGATCACCTCAGCATTTTTTACTTTTTGCGCTATAAACAAAAAACCCCCACATTTTTGGTTATAAAAAATATCAAATAAACTCAAAGTTAGTTAGAAATTTAGGACAAAATGTATTCTGCTACATGTCTTTGGTAAAAAAAAAAATCTCAATACATGCATATTAATAAATTTGTGTGAAAGTTACAGTGTCTACAAACTATGGTATATTACTAAAAATTCTTCCTGCGCCTAGTGAAACACTCTACTACAGGTTCTATCCTGCTGCTGTGCACTGTGATCAACACAAATAATGAAAAAATAAAGAAAAACAGCGCAAACATAGACCTCTAAATAAAATCAATATACAAAGTGCAAACATAAATGAAAAATTGATCAATAGTGAAGTCCATCAAGATAAACCAAAGTTCAAAAAATATCAAAAAAATTTTTATATTTGTGCAAAGAAAAATATTTTTCAAATTCTTCTTCTATTATAAAGGAACTTCCACCTTCCACCCGTGAAAACCAATATCAAATGCACTCACCAGATATAGGTGAATAAAACGCCACTTAGGAATTTATGGGATCCTAAACCCTCTTTCGCATCCACTCTATAGGAATCCTCCTCTCCAGCATAGGCTCCACCATCCGACCAGGGAGAAAAAAGTCTCAGATAGTGTAATATTGTAAGACACCATTCATAAGTGAAATCAAGGATTAAGGCCACTCACATTAAATTCACTTTAAAAAGGCATATTTATTAGGACCAGCTTCTTTCAGATGAACAGTAGATGCAAGGCAACCTCCCACGGAATCTCACATCACAGCTCCAGGTTACCCTGGAGCTGTGATGTGAGATTCCGTGGGAGGTTGCCTTGCATCTACTGTTCATCTGAAAGAAGCTGGTCCTAATAAATATGCCTTTTTAAAGTGAATTTAATGTGAGTGGCCTTAATCCTTGATTTCACTTATGAATGGTGTCTTACAATATTACACTATCTGAGACTTTTTTCTCCCTGGTCGGATGGTGGAGCCTATGCTGGAGAGGAGGATTCCTATAGAGTGGATGCGAAAGAGGGTTTAGGATCCCATAAATTCCTAAGAGGCGTTTTATTCACCTATATCTGGTGAGTGCATTTGATATTGGTTTTCACGGGTGGAAGGTGGAAGTTCCTTTATAATAGAAGAAGAATTTGAAAAATATTTTTCTTTGCACAAATATAAAATTTTTTTTGATATTTTTTGAACTTTGGTTTATCTTGATGGACTTCACTATTGATCAATTTTTCATTTATGTTTGCACTTTGTATATTGATTTTATTTAGAGGTCTATGTTTGCGCTGTTTTTCTTTATATTTTTTTAAACTATGGTATATATATTGGAATTTACGTAGTTTTACTTTATGACTACCTATCACATTTCTTGAGATGCTAAAATGCCAGGGCAGTACAACCCCCCACCCCTCCCCAAATGACCCCTTTTTGGAAAGTAGATACCCTAAGGATTTTGCAGAGAGGCAAATTTTGTGCCACAAATTTTTTGAAAATGACAATTTTTTTTTATTTTTTATTTTTTACACAAAGTTGTCACTTTAATGATATATTGCTCATGCATGCCATGGGTATATGTGGAATAACACCCCAAAACACATTTTGCTTCTTCTCGCGAGTATGGGGATACCATATGTGAGAGACTTTTTGGCAGCCTAGCTACATACGTCCCCCAAAATCCAAATGCCGCCTCCAGGCTTTCAAAGGGCATATTTCCTCATATCATTTCCCCACTACCTATCACAGTTTCGGAAGCTCTAAAATGCCAGGATAGTTCAAACATCCCCCCAAATGACCCCTTTTTGGAAAAGACACCCCAGGGAATTTGATAAGAGGCATGGTGAGTATTTTACAAATATCTTTTTTGTCACAGGATTTTGGAAAATAAAAAATAAATTTTTGTTTTCTCTCTTTGTTTTTCAAAAACATGTGGCAACAAATGAGATCTGTAAACTACTCACCATGCCTCTTAGCAAATACCTTGGAGTGTCTATTTTCCAAAAAAGGGTCATTTGCTTCTACTATCCTGACATTTCAGGGCCAACATTAGAAGCTTATGCCACACATCACCCACTCTTGAAGAACCAGGCTTTTCGCACACTTTTTGTTCACATGAAAAAACTGTTTTTTTGATAGAAAATTACTTTGAACCCCCAAACATTATATATTTCTTTTAAAGCAGAGGCCCTAGAGAATAAAATGGTGGATGTTGAAATCCTTTATGCCACGCAGTATTTGTGCAGCGATTTTTTAAACGTAAATCTTTTGGGAAAAATACACTTTTTAGAATTTTAATGCGCAAAAACACAATCTATTGCCCAATTGTTTGATAAAATACAAAAGACGATGTTACGCCAAACATGACATGCTTTAAAATTGCGCATGCCGGTGCAATGGCAACAAAGTACATACTTTTTTTATCGATAGGCGACGCTTTAAAAGCCTTTACAGGTGACCAATTTATATTTACACAGGAGGTCTATAATTACTGCCCTCGATCTGACATTCATGGTGATACCTCACATACATGGTGCTGTTTATATACCTTCACGGGGTCAACGCTTGTGCATGCAGGTGCGCATGCGCAGTGTGGCAAAGGTGCTTTTTTTTTGTTTTGTTATTTTGATTTTTTAAATTATTTTTACACTGTCCCTTTCATTTTTTTTTAATCACTTTTATTGCTATCACAGGGAATGTAAATATCCCCTCTGACTACAATAGGAATTGGCAGGTATTTGTTTTTTTAGAAATCTGGGGTCTGTTAGACTGTAGATATCTCCTCTTCCCTTACATGATCTGATCTCACCAATTGGTGTGATCAGATGCTTTCCAAATTTACAAATGGCGCTGTTTATATCCTGCAAAACTGAAGTGATGAAATGCTCATAGCTTCCGATTTCTTAGACTATAGAGATGATTGGAGTCATTCTGGTCTCTGATCAGCTCTATACTCAGCCAGTGGATCTGCCGGCTGCATTCTCAGATTCCCCTGTGGGACAGAGGAGCCCAAGAAAACTGTGGAAGGCAGCAGGAGGGGGGATGTCCCTTCCTGCTGCTTGTAAAAACAATTCAGCAGCTAATTGGCCACTAGCATTGCTTTTACATGAAAGCCGACCGCCAGCTGAAAGAAACGATCCCAGGATGATGCCTGTAGCTGCAGGCATCATCCTGGTATAACCACTCCAAGTCCAGCAACATACCAGTACATTGTTGCTCCATGTTGGGCATATATGTAACAGCAGAGAACATGGGCATATGATGAATCGGGTCTGAGGACCAATATGACCACAATTCATTCTTTTTTGTAATGCCCATGTTGAGGGTTAGGCCCAAAAAAGTTTTAAATTCAGAAACTGTGATAGGTTTCCATGCAAATTGTCTGGCAAGAGCTGAATTTGGGTGGGCGGTGATGTATTGTTATGCGTATAAATTGCCTTGGCCCACAATCAAATCTTCCATGAAAAACAGTGGAAGGGCTAAACACTAGTGCTGGCAGCGAATGGGGCTGATCCTTCTCACACTTTGTTTTTTAGGACACTATACAAAGGAGGCACTACTATAGTTTTGTTCATGATCATTATATTGATCCGTACAAACAGTATACTAGTAATGGTGGTCATAGTGTGCGGGCAATCTAACGCTAGCTGACCCTGGCTGGGAGAGGAGCTTACTGATCCTGACGTTATCTGATGACACTAGTGGCAGGAATACAGTGATCAGTGAAAAATTCTATATACTGACACTCTACTAATGGCCCTAGCTGGGTGACGGGGTGATCAAAGGGTTAATAGGGGCGATCAAATTGTTAAATGTGCTAATCTAACGTGTGTGTGTAAAATATAGTGCTTTTACTCGGTGCCGTGTTCTCTCTTCTCTCCCTGGACCGACCGGAGGGTCAGTGGGGGACGCAGGCACGCTCACACCCCAAAACAGGAAGCAACGCAATATTACAGCGCTTTACCAAGAGCTGCTGCTCGCCCACAAAATGTAGGTAAGTGGTTGGAAAGTAGTTTAAAAAAAACCCTTAAAAATGTTTTTGAAAAATTTCTCACTGTGGTAATTTTTATTTTATTTTTTTTAACTTTTTTTAAAATAATACTTTTATCAGAGTAGTACATTGTACTACTGTGGGGGATCGGGTTTTTTTTTTACACTTTGCTTTGCAGGAGAAATAAAGATCATTTTTCCTGCAATGCAAAACTTGCTGTCATGAACCTAACTCATTTATGAACTGTCATCAATGAGTTAGGTTTTGACAGCTCAAGATAGTGATCTGTGATTGGCTGGAGCTGGTCATATGTGACAGGGTGCTGTGATTGGACCCATGTATCATGTGACAGATGTGGGCCAATCACAGCTCACTAGGAAGAGAAGCAGAGCTGTTTTGAATGAGATTGATTCATAACAGCTTTGCTTATATTGTGATCATGTGATCGCATAGCGATCACATGGTCACCGGGTCCTGTTCAATGGGATCTTCATTCCGCTTTGTCCAGCGGACACAGCAGTCGCGGTGGGGGGAGTGCTGTGTGCCCACTCGGACTCGCAGCACCCCCTTGTGTTAGTACAGCCAGAGCGACGTACGGGTACGTTGCTTTGCTTTTAGCTGCCGCCTGGCCGCAGTACATTGCGGGCGGGCGGGCGGGCGGCCGGGAAGTGGTTAACGAAATTTTCCTTAATAACAAAAAATACATGTGGTGTTAATTAATAGTTATGAGCTCATTAAATATTGGTAATATAAAGTGCACTCACAAGTCAACAAAACAGTGGCTACATGTTTTGTGTAATATGGTTTGTATAATGTGTCTTTGTGTGATATGTTCTTTTGGATCTAACATTCATTTATTTTTAGGAGGGAGATGTAATGATACCCCATTAAGATTTTTTCTATTTTGTTTAGTTCCTAGGAAGGACTAAACAGCATCAATCAACCTGTCTGATATATTTTAAAGTCCTAGAACCAAAGAAAATTACAGCTTTAATGAACAATTTGTGTTGTTTTATTATTGTTTTTATGTTTCTGTGTAATTCATCAATGTAATGATATCAAATGTAATGAAAGGTTTTGTTTAAACCGATTGTAAAACAGAGCAATTTATAATCTTGATGCTGCATGATAGCTATTTAAAAGTTTTCTCTGAAGAATCTGAAACAACAATAGAGAAAACAAAGTAGTGTTTGATTATTAACAATAACATTGTTTTCACATTTGTGGGATGGTATATTTATTTTTAATGCCATGGAGGGTGTATGAAGCCAAGCATTGATACAAAAACTGTTGTTTATCTTACTGTCCTTTCTTGTGTGTGCTCACGTTAGATTATAGCAGCCATGCCATAGTCATTGTAGTAGAACTGTAATGACCAACCATCAGTGGAGAGTGCTTACAATCATAGCAAGTTTTAAAAACAAAATCCACAGGATGTGCACAGTACAGGGAGAGAAAAGGTGACACAAATAAAATCTTTGAAGTTTAAAGGTTTAAACGTAGGTCTAATACATAACTGGTGTCTGCTTTGAAGTAGATTCTTAGTATATGATTGAGAGTTTAAATCATTTAAGCTAATCATTTTGTCCATTAAGGATTCCACTCATAATTGTGCATTTTGGTTCATTTTATAGTTCAAATAAAAAATAACCATGTTACTAAAAGTGAGTCCCACAAGATGAAGTGCTATAAATTTTAATATATACGTTCAGTTATATCTGACCTTCAGCAATCCCTTTGGTAACAATATTCGATACACTTGATTGAGTTTTCAGAAAATGTTCTAGGTGAACCATTATGCGATAGGGTTCTCAGGTTTTTCCTAATTTATAATGGGACATATGGCCTATGTTGTTAATTATGAAATTTTGGATTGACTGTCTGAGTAACACCTGCAAACATCTGCCTTGAGATCAACCATAAGCCTTTTTGAGGAAGAAACAAATGCTCTTGGCAGCAGCAATCGTCTATAAAGACTTTGGGAGTTATTTACTAAAACTGGAGAGTGCATAATCTGGTGCAGCTCTGCATAGAAACCAATCAATAAAATAGAGTAAAGCCAGTGAGCGCTTTAAAAGTTAGCTGCTGATGCACACAAAGGTTACCAAGTAAAACCTCCTCAAAACAGATTATAAAGGTACAGTGCTAAAATATTAATTATAGACACTTAAAAGGATAAATAAAGGTATCAAATAAAGTGACAGTTTGTGGTAAAGTGCTGGGTAATAAGCTGATAGTAACCTCAAACTTCAGTGATGTGCCAGAAGTGTAGTAAAAATACGCACTCACCAGATGCGTATTTTAAATATGCATGTAAACAATATAGCCAGAGGTCCCCCTCTCAGGATGAGATGGATGAGATATGCCGTTTATGGATTCTCCTCCCTCTGGGTGTTATATAGCCCTAAATGTGTCTTCCTTGGTGGGCACAGGTTGGATCCAGCCTCCTTATTGGATGGATGCTTAACAGCCAATATTAATGGAAAAGCTCCCTCCTCTGGATAAATAGGATACTGCCACTCTAATATCTGCCACTGTATCATCCAGGATGGGCTCTGTAAATGAATTTTAGCTCAATATAGAGCCATACAGAAGATAGCCCATTCAGATGGCGATCCTTTCTGAAGAAGTGCATTTGCACAAAACACGTCAAAGGACAAGCAAGTACGCAGTGGCGTCACGCCGCCGGAGCCTAGTGTAGGTCCGGCGGCCATCTTTCTATTGTGGATGGTCAGTGCTTCCCCACTTTTTTGCTGTTATATTTTAACCACGTGGAATCTCTATTTAATAAATTATTTACTTATGAAATACTGCACTATGGGCTATCTTCTGTTTGGCTCTATATCGAGCTAAAATTAATTTACAGAGCCCATCCCGGATGATACAGTGGCAGATATTAGAGGGGCAGTATCCTATTTATTCAGAGGAGGGAGCTTTTCCATTAATATTGGCTGTTAAGCATCCATCCATCCATCCAATAAGGAGGCCTCTTGCTGGATCCAGCCTGCGCCCACCAAGAAAGACACCTTTAAGGCTATACTCCACCCAGAGGGAGGAGAATCCATAAATGGCATATCTCATCCATCGATTCCTGAAAGGGGGACCTCTGGCTATATTGTTTACATGCATATTTAAAATACGCATCTGGTGAGTGCGTATTTTTACTACACTTCTGGCACATCACTGAAGTTTGAAATTACTATCAGCTTTTTACCCAGCACTGTACCACGAGCTGTCACTTTATTTGATACCTTTATTTATCCTTTTAAGTGTCAATATTTAATATTTTAGCACTGCACCTTTTATACTCTGTATAGAAACCAATCAGCTTTTCTGTTTTTATTGCCAAAGAAAAAGCAAAAAAATTGCAAAAGCTGAAAATAGAAGCTGATTGGCCAGTTTTAGTAATGCTCCCCCTTTGCCACTTAGCAGCTGAACTGATTGCTGATTGTGCAAGCTCCGCCTGCTATGATAGTCAAATACTTGAACTGTCTGTGCAAATTAGTCAACATTCCATCTGCCATGGTGGTGAAGTACCTGCAAATCTAGTCCAGTGGATAAAATAAACTGTGTATGAGTTCTACAGTGTTGCAATTGCTATGCTGCAGCTGCCATCTGATCACCCGATATCTTATCTGCTGTCCAACACCAGATATGGAGGACATACAAGCTCCTATGCTTCTGAACTCTTGAAAAAGAAAGTTTGGTGTTTGCATTTTAGTTAGTCCAACGTGTAGTTTTTTACATTTTGAATAGTTTTGTATTTTCCAGCCCTAACATAGCCAAGTGAGATTTTCTGTACAGGTAAATCAAAAAGGAAAAGTAGGTAGATAAACTTTGGATAGATAAGATAAGTGATCCCCTATTTCCAATTTAAGATCAATATAACCGAGGGTGGAAGGATGTAAAACACATTAATTACTCTATTGTTTACTGTAGGTGCTTTCCCTTCACTGGTGAGATGCTGCCTTTATATACAGCTGGAGGTATCACTTTATGATATTTGTGAGCTAGGGGATGGAGTGAGAATTTTTCCTTGATTGTAGCTCACTGAGGTATAAGAACGCCTCCAAAACTAGTTAAGGGGACATATAAGAACAAAAGTATGGTTTTACCTTAACAAACCTAACGTTACAGGAATGTCGTTACAAACTGACCAAATGACCAAGCCCACCAAGCCCTTTAAAGAATGTGGGTATCTTCCTTAAAATATAATATAACTCTTCAAATAGTTACGATTGGCTGTTACTTGGACCTGTATATACCACAGCCAAAACCAGAATAAACTGGTTTTCTAACAGAACTGTGATAAGCACGTATCTGTCTTCATCATCTGCCAAGCCCTTGGAAAATGAGCAGAGATACTTGGAAGATCCTCTGTATTCTATTTGCAGCTAAGTCTCTTGATATTATTACTTTTGTACTTCTGTCACTCTGTCATTACTCAAGTAAATGTTATATATTTGCAATTGTTTGTGTGATCTCTCTTTGCACATCTCTAAAAACCCCAGAAATGTAAACTATCATGTTACCATGATAAACCAGGTACATAAATGACCTACTCCTATAACAATGGCATTAATAACTGCATGCTCTCAAACACACCTGTCAAATTTATTTATTTATTTTAAATACTTTTAAATTGCATGTATAGATTTTTTTTAGTTTTGATTAGAGTAGGGAAGGATTAAAACTCCTGCTATGTTATTTTTTTTTAATCTGTCCGTGTACAATTTGGCATATTCTCCTTCACCTACTACCTCAGATACACAATAGGAAATTATTTTTCCAAAACGAGGAAATTTATCCTCTTGACAGTTGTCCCTGGAACAGGTATCCCAATTAGAAGGTGTCCCCTTACCTCTTGTTCTGGGGACAACATTTTTTTTTTCATGTGTTTTCTGAAACAGTGGTCACCAGTACAAACTGAGGGGAGAATCTCCTCAATGGGGACATCGACAGCAGAAAATGCTTGACAGAGGTCTAACCCTTTCTTACAAACTCCAAAACAAAAAAAATTGATTTTGCCTAGAGATACACTTTAAATGTGTTTCATGGTCCAGATCAAATAACATTGTGCTGTAGCAAGAGATTGGTATTTAAAGTGTATTTTAGTTTCTGATAAAGTAGAGGAGGGGAACCTCTATCAGTTTTTTTTTTTTTTTTGCTGTCTGTGTTCCTACTGGAAAGATTCACCCCCTTTAAGTGTTCTGGTGACCATTGTCACCAGCGGTAAATTAGAGGGAACATTTAACATTTTTAGTTATCACTGGAACAGGAATAGAGAGGAAATTTTCCAATGGGGACAAATCGTCTGATAACAACTGTAAAGAAGAACTGTCTAGAAGATTTTCTTTTACTTTAATGAGATCCTCTTTCACTTCCTGTAATGTCTCATGCCAAAAAGTGAGAGAAAATCTTACTAATGGGATACAGGCAGCCAAAAATCCAGTAATTCTACACTATTCAGAAATCAGTTTGAGAGAAGACATGTTAACACAAATACCAAGCAACAAAATATATATCCATGCAAGAAATTTGCTAAGAAGAAAGGAGGTTTAACCTTTGATTGCAGAAAGGGTTCTTTACTATTAGAGTAGTAAAAATCTAAAGCTCCGACCCAGGAAGTGGAACTAGCTGAAAGTGTCAACAGCTTTAAAAAACCTTTTAGATGCTTTCTTCAGGAAGCAGAATATATTGGGCTATGGGAGTTGTAGGAGAATAAAAATCACCCACACAGACAAGTTGACCTGAATGGACCAGTGTCGTTTTTCAGCCTTATAAACTGTGTAACTATGGATGTACCAAGATGACATTTTTTTTCTGTAAAACTGTGGATACAGTTCAAAAAATAACTTTTTTAATTAAACAGAATTTTGTTTAAATTAATGAGGATTAATATAGCTGACACTATACACTGTAAGGAAACCTACACTAAGAGTACATTTAGACTGGTATTGTAGACTTCATACCTGGTTGTCATGCTGCACCAGTGAGTTCAAGATTTTTTGCTTTGCTGAAATACACCCATTAGGATTTCTCATTTTGCTCTGACTTCTTACTGTGCCTGTATTAAAAGGCAATAAAGAATAGTAACTTCGTAAAATCCTGTTCCCCAAACAGGATATTGGACCAAACCTGTAGGTATATAAGAGAACCGGAACCATTGCTAAGTGGAATTGATGGTTTGATAACAAAGTTGGCGATGCCTCCACCCAGGACAGAGCTTCTGTGAACAGCAGGGATAATGTAATCAAAGTAACTGGGAGCAGAGGAACTACTGCAACCAGCATATAACATCAACCAAATGTATACAGATGCACACCAATATGGAAATAATACAAGCTTTATATAATAAAAGATTAGGAACAGTACATACATCCAATGTACAAACAGGTATTATCAGCAAATGGCCCAGCAAGAGTCCTGGTGGAATCATGTACATACAGTTGTGACCAAAATTATTCAACCCCCAATGCTGTAAAGGGGTTTAGGGACTATAGTGTACATTTGGAATTGTATTCAGAATCAAATCCTACAAGGACGTTGTAACTACCCAAATGCAACTAAAATGACATCAATTGTTTATGTAATACAGTAGTAAATGGTTCTTATGTGGTTTCTTCATTGCCACAATTATTCAACCCCTTAAAGACTACCACTCTGAAGAACAGAGGTTCATACAGGTGCTTTCCATCAGGTATTGAAAACACCTGTGGATGTCACCGAGCAGCAATCAAGCATAATAAGCACCAATTAGGCAGCTTTAAAATGACTGTGATACTCAGCTCCTTCTAGACATTTACTGGTGTGGTTACAAACATGGTGAAGGCAAGAGAATGGTCCAGGAAGACAAGAGAAGAGGTGATTTCTCTTCACAGGAAGGGCAATGGCTATAAGAAGATTGCAAAGATGTTAAACATACCAAGAGACACCTTAGGAAGCATCATTCGCAAATTCAAGGCAAAGGGCACTGTTGAAACGCTACCTGGTCGTGGCAGAAAGAAGATGCTGACTTCGACTGCTGTGCGCTACCTGAAGCGTAGAGTGGAGAGAAGTCCCCGTGTGACTGCTGAGGAACTGAGAAAAGATTTGTCAGATGTGGGTACAGAAGTTTCAGCCCAGACAATAAGACGCACACTGCGTAATGAAGGCCTCCGTGCCAGAACTCCCAGGCGTACCCCCTTGCTGTCTCCAAAGAATAAGAAGAGTCGACTGCAGTATGCCAAAAGCCATGTGGACAAACCACAAAAGTTGTGGGATAGTGTTCTGTGGACTGATGAAACAAAATTAGAACTGTTTGGGCCCATGGATCAACGCTATGTTTGGAGGAGGAAGAACAAGGCCTATGATGAAAAGAACACCTTGCCTACTGTGAAGCATGGTGGAGGGTCAATCATGCTTTGGGGCTGTTTTGCTTCTGCAGGTACAGGGAAGCTTCAGCGTGTGCAAGGTACCATGAATTCTCTTCAGTACCAGGAGATATTGGATGGAAACGTGATGCAGTCCGTCACACACCTGAGGCTTGGGAGACGTTGGACCTTTCAACAGGACAATGATCCCAAGCATACCTCCAAGTCCACTAGAGCATGGTTGCAGAGGAAAGGCTGGAACATTTTGGAGTGGCCATCGCAGTCACCAGACTTAAATCCGATTGAGAACCTCTGGTGGGACTTAAAGAAAGCAGTTGCAGTGCGCAAGCCTAAGAATGTGACTGAACTGGAGGCCTTTGCCCATGAAGAATGGGCGAAGATACCCGTAGATCGCTGCAAGACACTTGTGTCAAGCTATGCTTCACGTTTAAAAGCTGTTATAACTGTAAAAGGATGCTGTACTAAGTACTAAGATTGAATGTCACTTGGGGGTTGAATAAAACTGATAATGCTGTGAGCACAGAAAAGACATTTGTGGTTATTTCATTATAACTGTTATGTTATATTTGTCTGACCTACAAGTGCCTCTTTAATGTAAATGTAAGCAAGATGACTGAATGATCAAAAGCAATGTCAAACTGGCCAAAACACTCAATTTCAGTGGGGGTTGAATAATTTTGGTCACAACTGTATACCAGGTATTTATAGTTATTAATAAAGATACCACTGGATGGGTGTTGCAGAAAAGGTCATTTGCAGGGATCCCTGAGGATGACTATGATGCAGCATCCGTCTTTGTGTTGGAGACCTGAAGACAAGATCGGTGGGGATAAGCAGACACTCCAGCCATTGTCAAATAGCCTGGAACACAGTTTCTCACCAACAGAAACTCTGGAGTGGCACTGGAACTCTTAGTCTCCTAGCTACTCTGCCTCTTAGCCCCCAGTAGTTTTCAATTTGTCATGCAACTGGACATTAAATTATTTGAAGTGGCTGCTGGATGCCTAACCTGGTTCTAGCCCAGCAATGGGCAAACTACGGCCCGCGGGCCGTATACGGCCCGGCGGACCTTTTAATCCGGCACGCGGAGCTAGGCTCCCGCTAGGCTCCTCTCACAGTCCGCTCTGAAGACCGGTGTAGCATGAAAATCTGTCTCCTATGAGGATCTGTCCCCCTTGACGTATCTGCGCATGTGCCGGAGATCGCCGATCGGCTGCTAATGCCTGAAACTGGCACATGCGCAGATACGTCGAGGGGGACAGATCCTCATAGGAGACAGATTTTCATGCTACACCGGAACGGCGCGGGAACACGGCGAGAGGAACGCGCGGAGCAAAGTTAAGTGAATTGACACAGGGGGGACGTGGGGACTTAATATGGGGGATGAATTAATATGGGGAATGAATTACTATATGGGGGATGAATTACTATATGGGGGATGAATTACTATGGGGGATGAATTACTATATGGGGGATGAATTACTATATGGGGGATGAATTACTATGGGGGATGAATTACTATAGGGGGGATGAATTACTATATGGGGGATGAATTACTATGGGGGATGAATTACTATATGGGGGATGAATTACTATGGGGGATGAATTACTATATGGGGGATGAATTACTATGAGGGATGAATTACTATATGGGGGATGAATTACTATATGGGGGATAAATTACTATGGGGGATGAATTACTATATGGGGGATAAATTACTATGGGGGATGAATTACTATGGGGGATGAATTACTATGGGGGATGAATTACTATATGGGGGATGAATTACTATATGGGGGATGAATTACTATATGGGGGATTAATTACTATGGGGGATGAATTACTATATGGGGGATTAATTACTATGCTTACTATGGGGGAATATTACTATACTTACTATGGATGACACATACACATCATTCATCTACTCTTGGTCCGGCCCCCGGGTCCAATATATGAACCCATTGCGGCCCTCAAGTCAAAAAGTTTGCCCACCCCTGAACACAGTTTCTCACCAACAGAAACTGTGGAGTGGCACTGGAACTCTTAGTCTCCTAGCTACTCTGCCTCTTAGCCCCCAGTAGTTTTCAATTTGTCATGCAACTGGACCTTAAATTATTTGAAGTGGCTGCTGGATGCCTAAACTGGTTCTAGCCTATGCTGGTTGTTGAGCATAAGCTGAAACTTGCTATAAAATCCCAGAACAGAAGGGACAGGGTTAACTGAAATAACAGGAGCTGCACATAAACAGGTTCACCAACTAATGAATAGGTGTAAAATCAGTGAATGCTTATAAAGTAGCCGCTATTGCACATAAAGGTAACCATAGAAAACCTCAAAAGACATATAAACGTAAAAGTGCAGCACTAAAGGTCAATCAAAATAGATAAATACAATATTGCAAAGTGATATAGTGCCAATAATCAAGGTCAAATAAAATAATAAGTAAAAATTATAATTATAAATAAATGTCCATAAATGTGACAGTCCGTGTTAAGGTGCTAATCAATCTTATGCAATCAGCTGATTATTCAGATTATTCAGTGATGTGCCATAAGGTGTGGTAAAAATACGCACTCACTAGATGCGTATTTTAAATACGCATGTAATTTATATAGCCAGAGGTCTCCTTAAAGGTGGAATGGATGAAACAAACCAGATATGGAATCCTCTGGATACTACGTAGCCCTGCGGGTGTCTTCCAAATCTATAAAGGTGTATTAGCAATCTATTGATCGCTTGGTGCAATGCTTCCCAGGCTCCTTTAGACAAAAGTAATAAATGCACATTTTTTTACCTGCAAAAAATTGTGAATTTACAATTTTTGTCTAAAAGGTGAACTTACCCTTTAATTATTTTTTCACTTACAGTGGGCATAGAAAGGAATCACCCCCTTTAAAATAATCATATTTTGTTGCTTTGCAGTCTGAAATGAAGACAGACACAGTGTTGTTTTAACCAGCTATATTTACTCTTACAACTTATAACATCTAAGTGAAAGATATAACAACATGTCAGAAAAAACAAAACAAAAATAGAATCACTGAGTTGGAAATAGGATCACCCCCTTGTGTCAGTTGAGCCACCTTTTGCTTTAATTACAGCCTTTAGTCTTTTGGGATTTGTCTCTACTAACTTTGCACATCTAGAATTTGCAATATTTGCTCACTCTTTGTAGAACTGCTCAAGTTCAGTTAAATTTGATGTTGAACGTTTCTGGACTACAGTCTTCCACAGATTTTCAATGGGATTTACGTCTGGGCTTCAATGACTAGGCCATGCAAGAATATTCCTTTTTTCCGTCAGCTACTGTGTGGTAATTTTTGCTGTGTGCTTTGGGTCATTGTCATGTTGGAAATTAAACCTCATTTCCATTGACAACTTTCTGGCAGAGGGCAACAGATTTTCCTCAAACATTTGACAGTATTTTGCTCCATCCATGTTTCCTTCTACCCTGACAAGTGATCCAGTTCCTGCTGCAGAGAAATCCCCCATAACAGGATATTACCAACTCCATGCTTTACAGTAGTAATGGTGTTATTTGGATGGTGATCTGTATTGGCTTTCCGCTTGACATATTATTTAGTGTTGCACTTAGTAAATACAGCTGGATAAAAGAAAAACTGTGTCTGTCTTCATTTCAGGCTACAAAGCAGCAAAATGTGATTATTTTAAAGGGCGGTGATTCTTTTCTATACCCACTGTATGTAAAGTCTATACTAGTCCATCTAATACTACCCTCTCCTGACAATGCTGCTGTTCAAGGGTGACTCCATTGCTCCTCCACAGATAGAGGAGCCACCCTAAGATTTAGTCTGTTGCTAGTTGGAATCTCCAAGTGAAAATAAAGAAAGAAAATTCCTGAAAAAAGAATAAAATGCAGCCACCACATTTAAAGTGTTGCTAAATGCACAACAGTAAAATCAGTCGGTATATGCAGTAAAGCATGCTTTCTATACTCACTGTGGAAACTAAAGGGTTAATCCTCCACATCATGTAAAAAGGCTGTTTGATCCTGACTTCTCTGATCCTCCCCTTCTTCCAGTGTCTCCTAAATATCTCCAGATAGAACAGAGGCTCGGGGGCAAGCTGCACATGCTCAGTTTGGTGTGTATTGTTAGAAATGTTTTTTTTTTCCTTGGGAGGGTGCATGTGACCAGCACAGGGCCAATCAGTACATGAGAAAAGGCACATAGCAGTTTATATAATATAAATGATGTAGCGCTCTTAAACAAATATATAAATGGGTGACCACACAGTGATGGAAACACACGTATCAGGTCCTGTGATGGATCATAAATGGTGAGTGATCTAAAGCAGGGTGACCCCCAATCCACATGGGGACAATATAAAAGTGACCCCTGGTGCCCAATGAGGGACATCAACCAATAATTAGTGAATCCCTATATGGGATCAGAGAAATATCCTCAGTGTGAATGAAGACAATATAAATGGCAAAATAGTCCAATAACACAGGTCTGCGACTAAAAAGCTGTTTGATTATTTTCATCTAATTTCCATGTATTTTGGTGTGCTGAAAACAAATAAAATATTGAAAAAACTCCTAGACGTCATGATTTGCCACAAAATGCAAAATTGTCTTCAAATTTATCAAATTTTTGGTATTTTTTTCATATTATGGGTTTTAACCAAATTTAAAGTCCAAATTACTATTAATTAATCCACATAAGTGCATTTAAGATATAAAATGCCAAAAAAATCTTAAAGGGGTTGTCCGAGTTATGTAAAAAAAAATATAGCACTGTAAATCTGATGGTCAGCAATATCTACATAAGCTAAGCAAGTTTTAGGGAAAAAAATTCTATTTCCTCATTTCCCTAGTTCTCTTCTGGCCCCTTGTTGTTATTTGCAGGTAAACAATCTCTGCCCCTCCCCCCCTGCAAAGGGGGTGAATACAAGTGCTGCTCTGAGTGACATGTCTGACTACTGGGATACTCAGCGGCATGCTGTATGTGTAAGTCTCAGCCCTGAGTCTGTGTCTAATGGTAGAAGGGGTTAATCTTTCCTGAAGAATCCAGTGGGTGGGATACCAAATACCCTTGTTTTCTGTGTCTATGGGACAGTCGAGACCGACAAAATCACTGGACCAAGAGGAGTTGGCAGGCAGGGTGCTAACAGTCGGTGAAAAAAATGTCCTCCGAGAAACTTTGGTACCTTCCCATAAAGTTTTTCTACCACCTCTCCACATAAAATTGGGATTGATGAAGCAATTTGTAAAATCACTTCCAAGAGATGGAGAATGCTTCAAATACTTGGTCACCAAATTTCCAGGCCTGTCGGAGGCAAAATTGAAGGATGGTGTGTTGGTCGGACCAGACATTAGAAGGCTTATAGTTGATCAAGAGTTTGTCAATACCATGATGGATCCTCAAAAAGAAGGGTGGATTGCATTTAAAGAAGTCATACAGAACTTTTTAGGCAATAACAAAGATCCTCACTACAAAAAGATCGTCCGACGAATGCTGAAAGCATTTCAATCTTTAGGTTGCCTGATGAGTTTGAAAGTGCATTTCCTCCAGTCCCACCTTGACTACTTTCCTGAAAATTTGGGAGCTGTGAGTGAGGAACAAGGTGAACGATTCCACCAAGACATTAAAGAGATGGAAAGGAGATACCAGAGAAAATGGAACATTACAATGATGGCAGACTACTGTTGGATGCTTCAGAGAGACATTCCAGATGCTACTCACAAGCATAAATGCACCAAGAGGAGCCTCACAGGGAAGAAGAATCGAGTTTAGTATGTGTAGGTGAGCTCATTTCAGTTCAAAAAAGGATTTTCATGAAAAAATTGTAATAAAACTTTAATTTTATAAGTCTATTTCCATTTATTTTGAGGTATTGCCTTATTTAACATAGTTACCTAAATTGTCAGGAAACGTGATGTCCTATGACAAAATGGAGGTCATTTTCGGATTCAGCGCACCAAAAAACATAAAGATTACGTGGAATAACCAAAACAGCTCTTGAAAAAAATTTTTTTGCAGACCTGCGTAATCGGTGTCACATTCCTCCTGGTCATGCACAAAAGGAGGAATGTGGGTGAACAGAAACACCCCGGATGTGATCCCAAAATGGCTGCAATGGCCTCTCATCTCCACCCTGCGACCCAGCAGGGCCACAGAGCATATATGTATCACCTCTGGATCACCTCAGCAAACAGCACTCCTTATGGACTGGTAACTTTAAAACGACTTCCCAGGAATCAATATCCACCTTTAAAAAAATCTCCTTTTGGACCAGTAGGTTGTGTAGGTCAAATGGATGGATCATAGCTATAGTAAGCAGGTATCAAGGCATTCTCCCCATGTGCTGGGTGTAAAGCATAGGAAACAGGTGTTCCAAGATGGCGTCAAGCCGGAAGTACGTCACCACGCTGAGCCGTCGACGTGTTGCGTCACTTGACCTCAGGACTGACGAAGTCCTGTGTGGTCACCCGTTTATATATTTGTTTAAGAGCGCTACATCATTTATATTATATTTATGGTTTGTTGCCTGTTGGTATAGGATTAGATGTCAGCCGCTTTTTACCACTTACTCCTTTTTTTTTTAGATATTACATAAGAGCAGGGGCGGACTGACCATTTGGAAACTCGGGCACTGCCCAAGGGCCCGGGGTCAGTAGGGGGCCCCATGAGATGCCCCTGGTACCTTTTTCATAGGCTTTTTTGAGTTTGGGCAAGGACACAGCGGCCCTTTGATCCCCTTTTGCCCGGGGGCCCCATGAGTTGTCAGTCCGCCCCTGCATAAGAGCGCAGGAGGACTTTCTGATTTTTTACATAGCAGTTTATATTTACTAAAATAATTGCATTTCCATGTTCTGTGTACTGTGGGAGATCAGATATAGTGAATACAGGGTCCTGGGTTTAGTAATACTTTAAGAATGAGCAATTTTTTGGGTTTAATATAAACCTAAAGGTTAATACTAGTCATTTCAGATACCAGACAGGTAGTAAAATATAATTGTAATGGGAAAGCAGAGTTCTAAAGTTTCAAAACACTATTTAAAACAATGAATAAAATCTCTGATGTTAGACTTTAAGCAAATTACGGTGCAGAACACAGAAAAGCGGGTTTGCCTATATGATTATCTATCTATCTATCTATCTATCTATCTATCTATCTTGCTGTATCTAGTAGAAAACTAATCCTTGAGCATAATTTAACAGTTCAGGAGTGCTCCACTTGCTATATGTTGGAGCGTCTCCTGAGGCCAGCAGAAACTGTGCATGAATATGTAGACATGTTCCTGATAAGCAAGGCAGATGTTTTACAACTGATGTCAGTGTAAGTCGATTGCCAGTTTATTTGCCATTCCCTTAGCCGTCAGTCAGCGACAAGCTGATGTTTAAAAGTAGCTCAGCTGTCTTTAGGATAGTCTGGATCAGCTTTGGATTTAGTCCAAATGGTAAATGGAGTTCCATGCTTATCGAGGGCGGCCGCTCTAAAATTTTTTCCAGATGTCAGTAGAATGAAAATGCTGCTGCAAATGTTAAGTGTGCTTTTATAACTGTATGCAATATCTTTCCAGCATCATAAACAATATGAAAAAAGTTCATATTATGATGCTCACATTCATCTTTTAATGCAAAGCTATTCCTCTTTATAAGCATTTAACCAAACTTTATATTTTAATTATGGCCTGACATTTACATAAAATGATTCAAACATCTGATCTGATTATTTCCTGGCATAATTATGGACAGTGGCAGTAATATGCTGACAGATGCACAGGCACATAAATGCTCAGCTATCGACACTGTTATACTCAGTATTTACATTACAAAATTGGAACAATTTCACGACAGATTTAAATAGATTGTGTAGTCAGTGAAATTCTGTAAATACTGTAGCTATTTGATTAATAATCACTATTCAACTTACTGTTTTTAACAATGGACTCATGTTGTCCAGTGCTGGGATTTAATAGATTAACATACGCATTCAGAGCACACCAATCCACATTTGTGCCAGTTACCAAACTTCTCCAAAAAATAGTAAAAAATTAATTTGCACCATTGTTGTTTTCAAAGTATTAAAGTTTAAACCATGTGTGCGCATATTTATTTGAATTAAATCAAGGTTTACTAAAGTTTGTAAAATAATAAGCAGATTGATAAACAGTCGTTTATATCAACCAAGCATCCAAAAGAGTAATCAGATTGTAATTTTGCCATTGTTTGAAATTGCATTCAAATAATTAGTAACTCCAGTTTCCAGACAATTTTGTTAGCATAAAATTACTTTATCCTATACCCATGCAGCGCAAAGTAAAAGGGTCACTCAACCCCTTTTCCCTCTCGTTGACAGCATATAATTTTCTTTTGTGCCCTGCCATTCCATACAGCCACCAGGAGCAAAGTGAAATACCCAGAACTTCAGGGCATGGGTGCACATGTGACTCACTGCCCATCTTCTATGCACCAGCGCTGGTGCCTCATGATGGGCCCGGCACTGCTACATTGGGCTTTGGAAGAAATTCATAGCACTGTGTAAGCTCCAACAGGTTGGTTTGATGATTACACTCCCTTTCCACAAGCAATTTGGGGTGGGATGTAAGTGACTTTTTTACTGTTCTTGAGGGACAAAGTGAAGGGTCACTTATAATAGGAATGTTCCTCCCATGAAATTGTGTCAACTTCGATGGTCCATGCCTGTGCATGGGAAGTTCATTTTTTTTACATTCTCCTACATATGACTGGGTATTAAGTTGATACAGGTTCCTTTGAAAAAGAGTGCTTTCCATGGTTTTTGCAAATCCAAATGCGAAGTATGTATGCCTATTTATGAAAAATGTATTTATTAAAAAATACAAACTGTATATACTCAAAGGGGGAGAATAAAAAAAAATCCAGCATGCAGCACTACTTACTCATCTTCAACAGCTAAATTCCCAGAAATGTCTCCTATGACCACAAACTGAAAATGCTGTGTAATGGCTGATGTGTTTCCAGAGCCATGCCCTTTCCCAGGGTCTATTTCTTTTAAAACAATGCCCAGTTCTGGTTTCTACTGCATTCACTTTTAACTTGCTGATCTCACTGCACCTGATGGCTCTTTCCACAGGATCCTGTATGTTTTTGATGTGTGTTGCTGCTTATATTTTGTCCTCTTGGGTATGCATGAAATTCTTTTTCTTAAACAATGTACAGATTCTTCTAGGACCAGTTTATCTTTGGTTATAGCTGAGGCCTTCTAAATCCACCTTAAAAAAGTAAATGCCTTGCTTGCTTTAGAAGATGCAAATTGTCATTGGTCACTGCCATTCAGTCTATGATCACGATCGTTCAACCATCTCCAAATCACTTCATTTTAATTTAGCTTTCAAAGGTTAAAATTTATTTGCATTGAATCTTGTTTATCTTGTAGCTACCCAATTGATCACAGTGTCAGCTTGTAAGTTGGAGATACCTTATGTCCCACCTGCAATACAAGAAACAGTACTCTTTTTCTAAACTCTAATGGGTTGATTTACTAAAACTGGAGAATGCAAAATCTGGTGCAGCTGTGCCTGGTAACAAATCAGCTTCTAACTTCAGCTTGTTCAATTAACATTTGACAAAAAAAATGGAAGTCTTTTATAAATAATTCATAAAGTAGGCTTCCAAAACTGAAACTTGGGTTATGCTATTTGGTGAGCCAGTTTTCTTTCAATTTAAATATTGTAATTTCTAATCAAAGAAACCTTAACTTACACACCAGGCATCTGTGAAAACAATATTCATTACATTCATAGCCTATACAGTCCATGGTTCATATGACT
The DNA here is from genome assembly GCF_062004578.1 of Staurois parvus. NCBI lineage: Eukaryota > Metazoa > Chordata > Amphibia > Anura > Ranidae > Staurois > Staurois parvus. The sequence goes on along the minus strand of NW_028317887.1, from coordinate 903,876 downwards.
TGTTGATGAGCATCGCTAGGACATCTGTGTGTATAATAAAATATATCAGTTTGCCACCTTGCCTGTCAAAGCATATAGGCTGGGTCATCATCATTTCTGTTTTTTTTTCCACAGTTTAGGTATTTTTGGTGGCAGAATAGTGTACTGTGTACCTCCATTTTACTTTATTCTTCAAGACTTTGGTTCTTGGTGTACTGAAGCAATGAGAAACTGCCTTGTAGGCCTCTACACCTGCAGACTTTGCATGACTTGTGTGGCATCAATGCCTGACCTTGTTAGTATGATACTAAGGCTAATCAGTCCACTGTGGTAGGAAGGAGGGGCAGCATAAGAGAGAAGGCCTATGGGATCAGGAAGTATGAATACAGCACTGTAGCCACCCCTCAAAAAAAGATTTATTTTTATGAGGCATGGCTGATTTGACAAAATCTGACTTTATAAATCCATAATGGATGATAACTTGATATATTATTATCATATACTCTTCTGTATGGTAAAAAGTTGATATTTGCATGAAAACATTTAGGGTCCTCTTAGGAGACTGGGACTCTATTGAAGTTAATCAGTGGCTGCAGGTAGCAGTAGTTAGTTGAAATGTATGCAAATGATTTTTTGTCATTTTTGTAATTGACATTACTTAACAAAGAAAGAGAGAAGTGTGATTCATCACTCCAGAAAACACGTCTCCACTACCCTAAAATCCAGTGGTGGCATGCTTTACACCACTGCATCCGAAGCTTTGCATTGCACTTGATGATGTAAGGCTTGGGTGCAGCTGTTAGGCCATGGAAATCCATTCCATGAAGCTCTCAGCACACTGTTGTTGTTTTAATCTGAAGGCTGATTTGCTGTTGTTCCAAGTTGCTTCCACTTTATTATAAAACCACTAACAGTTGACCGTGAAATATTTAGTAGCAAGGAAATTGCACAGGTGGCAACCTATCGCGGTACCATGCTTGAATTCACTGAGTTCCTGAGAGCGACCCATTCTTTCACAAATGTTTGTAGAAGCAGTATTCATGCTTAGGTGTTTGATTTCATACACCTGTGGCTATAGAGGTAATTGGAACACCTGAAACCAATGATATGGAGGGGTGTCCCAATACTTTTGGCAATATAGTGTATATTGATATATAAAAAAAACAATATCCTTCCCTAGGGCTGTGGCGAGCCCACCTTTGTATAGAAAGGGACTGGTTATTATCCATTCCTTCAAATGAATCACTATTGTAATTCAGCTGATTGGGGCAAAGAATATGCACCACATTATATGTTGTTCTATTTATCTGGCAATGAACCTTCAAAGTTTGCAGTCAAAGTTTTCAGTCTGCAATTCACAAACTTCACAAATCCTGGGGATTTGCAGAAAAGTCATGGTAACAGCAAACCAAAACTTTATCCCGACATTTTGAAGATACAATTTCTGATCATCTAAAAATGCCATTTGATTGGTTGTTGAGGCATTGACTATAATGCTTTCCAGTTCTCTGACATAGAAAGTAAGCATAAAAAAGTTTCTGGGGACTGGAGTCTTGTTGTCTATAAGTGTCCTTGGCCATGAAGCTTTGTAGAACTTATTATTTTGTTTGCTATATTCTACTATACACTATATGGTAAATTATTGTAACATCTATAATGTATTCTGATTGGTGGTTTATGGATACTGCCCAAAGTATTCAGTGCTATCTTGGTATTTAAATTCAAACAATAATAAAAGACTTTGAATTCTGTGTTTCACACCTAAATGTCTCAACTGAAATATTCCCAAAGTACTTTGTATCAGTGATGATTGGACGGAGGGTGCCGGCAAGAAATTGAGTTGTCCTAACAGAACTGACATTCAAAAGCAGCAAAATTTTATTGATTCCTAAAGGTTTCCATTACTCCTGGAAAAAAAATGGGTTAGTGCTTTTTAAAAGTAAACTAGTACTTAGAAAAATATGTAGTCTGCCACTGTTGGCTTGTAATAAAATGCTAGTGGCCTTGCCTGGCAACCTACAACATCCCTCTGCAGGGGCGGACTGACCATTTGGAAACTCGGCACTGCCCGAGGGCCTGGGGTCAGTAGGGGGCCCCATGAGATGCCCCTGGTACCTTTTTTTATAGGCTTTTTTGAGTTTGGGCAAGGACACAGGGGCCCCATGATCCCCTATTGCCCGGGGGCCCCATGAGTTGTCAGTCCGCCCCTGTCCCTCTGTACAGACTTTCTACAAAAAGGCATTATAAATACACAGATTTAGGCTAGATTCACACTATGCCAATTTTCTTGGGGCCAAATTTGCACTGGCACAGCAGCCATTCATTTGAATAGGCTGCTGTACCTGCTGGAAATGCTGGAAAAGTTCCCTAAACATTTTCCGAAACCTCAGCTGCAGGGAAACATAGTGCTATGCAGTTCCAATGTATGGGGTGACATTAAAAATGTCTTAATGCCACCTCCACCCATCTACTCACATCAGGGCACTTTTGTTGTGGGTGCAGGAAAGTGTGTGATTTACAGTTCTGCATCAGCATAAACCTTGCCTAAGTTTTGGCATTTATTAACAATTGGCTATAGGAAAACTGTGCTCAATTTGGACCACTACAAAATATAAAAAATACAATGAAGAAAAGCATTCTAAAATATACTATATTGTAAGAATCAATACATTGTGATCATAACCTGCTTACAAAATAGAATTATCTGCTGTTTAAGTTAAACATTTGTTGATTTTACAATTCACTTCTCTCATGCTTCAACTTCATATTTGGATTCCTGCTTAGTTTAATAAAAACTAACACGAGGAAGTAATAGTACACTGCAACATGCCCTAAGGCAATTTATTCAAATATTGTCAGATCTTTGAATGACTGTTCAGAGTTTTAAAGTCATTTTATGGTGTTATTCTTAACACTGTTAGGTCACCCCTTGCATAATTGAACATTATAAAAGCATACATGCATATGAAATGGATCTCTTTGTAATATTGAAAATCCGTGGTTGGTCCAACTTCTCATATGTAATCGAGCTAGTAGAAGAATGAATATTATTCCCATTTGTGCTGTACTGATCATCCTTTTGTGAATGCCTATCACCTTTGTAGAGAAAGAAGTATACATTGGTATTGCGCACACATTGTGCAACTAAATAGCATGAATCTATTCATGCGTTTGATAGTGAGTGTTTTTTTTTCTATGTACTACGCATGTAAAGCATGTAGATTGAAGTGGATCTAAAACCATTGTTTTTTTTTTTTAATTTTGGTTAGACTATGGAAGGGCTAGGGCCTCTTTTTATTGCTGCCTATGTCCCTGTAAGGGAGAGTCATCAAAAAAGAGCAAAAAAAAAAAATCCAAACAGGTTTTATCTATCTCCTACTTCAGCCAAAACAAAAAAAAATGGCTACAGATATACAGTACCTGTATCATAAATGTGAACACACCCATTTGATGTTAGTAGAGCATAAAAACCAGGTGAAAGACATTCATGTTTAAAAAAGGAATAGTGTTGGTGTTGAGAGCACGGATTAGAAGTCCATAGAGGCCAAGCAGTTCTTAATTTTACCAGGGTAATTTAAAATATGATTGGTTCTTTCTGGTTTCCAAAATTTTGGCTTTCTGTTTAATTTTTAATTGGAACCAGTTACAATCAGGGCTGTATTTGTAAAAAAAAAAAAAAAGTACCTAGAAAGGGGGGAGCGCCTCTATGTCTTGAATGTTACAACTAGAGATGAGCGAAGAAATGAAAAATTCGATTAGACTGATTCGGCGAATTCGTGGACAATATTCGATTCGAGTCGAATAAATTCGCTGTGAATTTAACTTAAAAAAGGGTGTTTCTAGGCTTCAGAGAGACTTAATATTAGTGCAGAACACTGTACCTTTAATTTAAATGCCCTTGGAGTCTGCTGGGGAAGAGAAATAATACTGTCACTCAGTATGACATGCAGATGAGTGCCGTCGATCTTAGAATCACCGCACACTTCACTCATTTGGCCAGTCATGGGGCCAAAACCAGTGTTTGGAGCCACAGTGTGGCGGTGGAGGCAGCAGCAATGGGAGGCCATACAGCAACCTATGACAAAATGGAAACCAGCAGGAGTGTGAGGAGACCTGAAAGTGGCACATGGCAGAGTGGGAGCAATGGGAGGAGGTACAGGGACCCAGGTCACACTGTGGGCCCAGCAGCAGCGTGACCAGGCGGTACGGGGGCCCATGGCAGATTTGGGGCCTGGCAGCACCTATGGGAGGCCTGTAATCTGCCAGCACCCTATGACAAAATGGAACCCTGGGCTGGGGCAGGCAGAACCGCCGTATCTTTATCACGGTTTTCCCAGGCCACCGAATGGCGACGCTGCATATGCTGACGCAACGCTGTAGTCCCAACATGGGCCCCCTGGCCACGCTTGACTTTCTGGCCACATAGTCGACATACGGCTACGTTTACTTCCTCGGGCGGCTTGACGAAAAATTGCCACACCGCAGAGTAGGAAACTTTGCCTCCGCTACTCCTCACTGGCTGACTGCTACTTCCTCCGTGCACACCGGCACCACTACTGGCCGTGGTGGTAGGCTGCAGTGAAGCTGGTGCTCTACTCCGTGGCCGTTTGCCTCCACTGACACTGCTGCGACCCTGCTGCCTCCTGGCAGCAGCAATGGGAGGCCGTACAGGGACCCATGAGAGACTCTGGACTTGGCAGCAGCATGAGGAGGCGGTATATAGGGGCCCATGGCAGATTAGGGGCCTGGCAGCAGCTATGGGAGGCCCGTAATCTGCCAGCACCCTATGTCAAAAAATTCAACACACCAGCAGTGTGAAGAGACCTGAATGTGGCACATGGCAGAGTGTGGCGATGGAAACAGCAGCAATGGGAGGCCGTACAGGGACCCATGAGAGACTCTGGACTTGGCAGCAGCATGAGGAGGCGGTATATAGGGGCCCATGGCAGATTAGGGGCCTGGCAGCAGCTATGGGAGGCCCGTAATCTGCCAGCACCCTATGTCAAAAAATTCAACACAACAGCAGTGTGTGAGGAGACCTGAAAGTGGCACATGGCAGAGTGTGGCGATGGAGACAGCAGCAATGGGAGGCCGTACAGGGACCCATGAGAGACTCTGGACTTGGCAGCAGCATGAGGAGGCGGTATATAGGGGCCCATGGCAGATTAGGGGCCTGGCAGCAGCTATGGGAGGCCCGTAATCTGCCAGCACCCTATGTCAAAAAATTGAAAACACAAGCAGTGTGAAGAGACCTGAATGTGGCACATGGCAGAGTGTGGCGATGGAGACAGCAGCAATGGGAGGCCGTACAGGGACCCATGAGAGACTCTGGACTTGGCAGCAGCATGAGGAGGTGGTATATAGGGGCCCATGGCAGATTAGGGGCCTGGCAGCAGCTATGGGAGGCCCGTAATCTGCCAGCACCCTATGTCAAAAAATTCAACACAACAGCAGTGTGTGAGGAGACCTGAAAGTGGCACATGGCAGAGTGTGGCGATGGAGACAGCAGCAATGGGATGCCGTACAGGGACCCATGAGAGACTCTGGACTTGGCAGCAGCATGAGGAGGCGGTATATAGGGGCCCATGGCAGATTAGGGGCCTGGCAGCAGCTATGGGAGGCCCATAATCTGCCAGCACCCTATGTCAAAAAATTCAACACACCAGCAGTGTGAAGAGACCTGAATGTGGCACATGGCAGAGTGTGGCGATGGAAACAGCAGCAATGGGAGGCCGTACAGGGACCCATGAGAGACTCTGGACTTGGCAGCAGCATGAGGAGGCGGTATATAGGGGCCCATGGCAGATTAGGGGCCTGGCAGCAGCTATGGGGGGCCCGTAATCTGCCAGCACCCTATGTCAAAAAATTCAACACAACAGCAGTGTGTGAGGAGACCTGAAAGTGGCACATGGCAGAGTGTGGCGATGGAGACAGCAGCAATGGGAGGCCGTACAGGGACCCATGAGAGACTCTGGACTTGGCAGCAGCATGAGGAGGTGGTATATAGGGCCCCATGGCAGATTAGGGGCCTGGCAGCAGCTATGGGAGGCCCGTAATCTGCCAGCACCCTATGTCAAAAAATTGAAAACACAAGCAGTGTGAAGAGACCTGAAAGTGGCACATGGCAGAGTGTGGCGATGGAGACAGCAGCAATGGGAGGCCGTACAGGGACCCATGAGAGACTCTGGACTTGGCAGCAGCATGAGGAGGCGGTATATAGGGGCCCATGGCAGATTAGGGGCCTGGCAGCAGCTATGGGAGGCCCGTAATCTGCCAGCACCCTATGTCAAAAAATTCAACACAACAGCAGTGTGTGAGGAGACCTGAAAGTGGCACATGGCAGAGTGTGGCGATGGAGACAGCAGCAATGGGAGGCCGTACAAGGACCCATGAGAGACTCTGGACTTGGCAGCAGCATGAGGAGGCGGTATATAGGGGCCCATGGCAGATTAGGGGCCTGGCAGCAGCTATGGGAGGCCCGTAATCTGCCAGCACCCTATGTCAAAAAATTCAACGCACCAGCAGTGTGAAGAGACCTGAATGTGGCACATGGCAGAGTGTGGCGATGGAAACAGCAGCAATGGGAGGCCGTACAGGGACCCATGAGAGAATCTGGACTTGGCAGCAGCATGAGGAGGCGGTATATAGGGGCCCATGGCAGATTAGGGGCCTGGCAGCAGCTATGAGAGGCCCGTAATCTGCCAGCACCCTATGTCAAAAAATTCAACACAACAGCAGTGTGTGAGGAGACCTGAAAGTGGCACATGGCAGAGTGTGGCGATGGAGACAGCAGCAATGGGAGGCCGTACAGGGACCCATGAGAGACTCTGGACTTGGCAGCAGCATGAGGAGGCGGTATATAGGGGCCCATGGCAGATTAGGGGCCTGGCAGCAGCTATGGGAGGCCCGTAATCTGCCAGCACCCTATGTCAAAAAATTCAACACAACAGCAGTGTGTGAGGAGACCTGAAAGTGGCACATGGCAGAGTGTGGCGATGGAGACAGCAGCAATGGGAGGCCGTACAGGGTCCCATGAGAGACTCTGGACTTGGCAGCAGCATGAGGAGGCGGTATATAGGGGCCCATGGCAGATTAGGGGCCTGGCAGCAGCTATGGGAGGCCCGTAATCTGCCAGCACCCTATGTCAAAAAATTGAAAACACAAGCAGTGTGAAGAGACCTGAATGTGGCACATGGCAGAGTGTGGCGATGGAGACAGCAGCAATGGGAGGCTGTACAGGGACCCATGAGAGACTCTGGACTTGGCAGCAGCATGAGGAGGCGGTATATAGGGGCCCATGGCAGATTACGTGCCTGGCAGCAGCAATGGGAGGCCCGTAATCTGCCAGCACCCTATGTCAAAAAATTCAACACACCAGCAGTGTGTGAGGAGACCTGAAAGTGGCACATGGCAGAGTGTGGCGATGGAGACAGCAGCAATGGGAGGCCGTACAGGGACCCATGAGAGACTCTGGACCTGGCAGCAGCATGAGGAGGCGGTATATAGGGGCCCATGGCAGATTAGGGGCCTGGCAGCAGCTATAGGAGGCCCGTAATCTGCCAGCACCCTATGTCAAAAAATTCTACACACCAGCAGTGTGTGAGGAGACCTGAAAGTGGCACATGGCAGAGTGTGGCGATGGAGACAGCAGCAATGGGAGGCCGTACAGGGACCCATGAGAGACTCTGGACCTAGCAGCAGCATGAGGAGGCGGTATATAGGGGCCTATGGCAGATTAGGGGCCTGGCAGCAGCTATAGGAGGCCCGTAATCTGCCAGCACCCTATGTCAAAAAATTCTACACACCAGCAGTGTGTGAGGAGACCTGAAAGTGGCACATGGCAGAGTGTGGCGATGGAGACAGCAGCAATGGGAGGCCGTACAGGGACCCATGAGAGACTCTGCACCTGGCAGCAGCATGAGGAGGCGGTATATAGGGGCCTATGGCAGATTAGGGGCCTGGCAGCAGCTATAGGAGGCCCGTAATCTGCCAGCACCCTATGTCAAAAAATTCAACACACCAGCAGTGTGAGGAGACCTGAAAGTGGCACATGGCAGAGTGTGGCGATGGAGACAGCAGCAATGGGAGGCCGTACAAGGACCCATGAGAGACTCTGGACCTAGCAGCAGCATGAGGAGGCGGTATATAGGGGCCTATGGCAGATTAGGGGCCTGGCAGCAGCTATAGGAGGCCCGTAATCTGCCAGCACCCTATGTCAAAAAATTCAACACAACAGCAGTGTGTGAGGAGACCTGAAAGTGGCACATGGCAGAGTGTGGCGATGGAGACAGCAGCAATGGGAGGCCGTACAGGGACCCATGAGAGACTCTGGAACTGGCAGCAGCATGAGGAGGCGGTATATAGGGGCCCATGGCAGATTAGGGGCCTGGCAGCAGCTATAGGGGGCCCGTAATCTGGCAGCACCCTATGTCAAAAAATTCAACACACCAGCAGTGTGTGAGGAGACCTGAAAGTGGCACATGGCAGAGTGTGGCGATGGAGACAGCAGCAATGGGAGGCCGTATAGGGACCCATGAGAGACTCTGGACTTGGCAGCAGCATGAGGAGGCGGTATATAGGGGCCCATGGCAGATTAGGGGCCTGGCAGCAGCTATGGGAGGTCCGTAATCTGCCAGCACCCTATGTCAAAAAATTCAACACACCAGCAGTGTGTGAGGAGACCTGAAAGTGGCACATGGCAGAGTGTGGCGATGGAGACAGCAGCAATGGGAGGCCGTATAGGGACCCATGAGAGACTCTGGACTTGGCAGCAGCATGAGGAGGCGGTATATAGGGGCCCATGGCAGATTAGGGGCCTGGCAGCAGCTATGGGAGGTCCGTAATCTGCCAGCACCCTATGTCAAAAAATTCAACACACCAGCAGTGTGTGAGGAGACCTGAAAGTGGCACATGGCAGAGTGTGGCGATGGAGACAGATGCAATGGGAGGCCGTACAGGGACCCATGAGAGACTCTGGAACTGGCAGCAGCATGAGGAGGCGGTATATAGGGGCCCATGGCAGATTAGGGGCCTGGCAGCAGCTATGGGAGGCCCGTAATCTGCCAGCACCCTATGTCAAAAAATTGAAAACACAAGCAGTGTGAAGAGACCTGAATGTGGCACATGGCAGATGTGGCGATGGAGACAGCAGCAATGGGAGGCCGTACAGGGACCCATGAGAGACTCTGGACTTTGCAGCAGCATGAGGAGGCGGTATATAGGGGCCCATGGCAGATTAGGGGCCTGGCAGCAGCTATGGGAGGCCCGTAATCTGCCAGCACCCTATGTCAAAAAATTCAACACAACAGCAGTGTGTGAGGAGACCTGAAAGTGGCACATGGCAGAGTGTGGCGATGGAGACAGCAGCAATGGGAGGCCGTACAAGGACCCATGAGAGACTCTGGACTTGGCAGCAGCATGAGGAGGCGGTATATAGGGGCCCATGGCAGATTAGGGGCCTGGCAGCAGCTATGGGAGGCCCGTAATCTGCCAGCACCCTATGTCAAAAAATTCAACACACCAGCAGTGTGAAGAGACCTGAATGTGGCACATGGCAGAGTGTGGCGATGGAAACAGCAGCAATGGGAGGCCGTACAGGGACCCATGAGAGACTCTGGACTTGGCAGCAGCATGAGGAGGCGGTATATAGGGGCCCATGGCAGATTAGGGGCCTGGCAGCAGCTATGGGAGGCCCGTAATCTGCCAGCACCCTATGTCAAAAAATTCAACACAACAGCAGTGTGTGAGGAGACCTGAAAGTGGCACATGGCAGAGTGTGGCGATGGAGACAGCAGCAATGGGAGGCCGTACAGGAACCCATGAGAGACTCTGGACTTGGCAGCAGCATGAGGAGGCGGTATATAGGGGCCCATAGCAGATTAGGGGCCTGGCAGCAGCTATGGGAGGCCCATAATCTGCCAGCACCCTATGTCAAAAAATTCAACACACCAGCAGTGTGAAGAGACCTGAAAGTGGCACATGGCAGAGTGTGGCGATGGAAACAGCAGCAATGGGAGGCCGTACAGGGACCCATGAGAGACTCTGGACTTGGCAGCAGCATGAGGAGGCGGTATATAGGGGCCCATGGCAGATTAGGGGCCTGGCAGCAGCTATGGGAGGCCCGTAATCTGCCAGCACCCTATGTCAAAAAATTCAACACAACAGCAGTGTGTGAGGAGACCTGAAAGTGGCACATGGCAGAGTGTGGCGATGGAGACAGCAGCAATGGGAGGCCGTACAGGGACCCATGAGAGACTCTGGACTTGGCAGCAGCATGAGGAGGCGGTATATAGGGGCCCATGGCAGATTAGGGGCCTGGCAGCAGCTATGGGAGGCCCGTAATCTGCCAGCACCCTATGTCAAAAAATTGAAAACACAAGCAGTGTGAAGAGACCTTAAAGTGGCACATGGCAGAGTGTGGCGATGGAGACAGCAGCAATGGGAGGCCGTACAGGGACCCATGAGAGACTCTGGACTTGGCAGCAGCATGAGGAGGCGGTATATAGGGGCCCATGGCAGATTAGGGGCCTGGCAGCAGCTATGGGAGGCCCGTAATCTGCCAGCACCCTATGTCAAAAAATTCAACACAACAGCAGTGTGTGAGGAGACCTGAAAGTGGCGCATGGCAGAGTGTGGCGATGGAGACAGCAGCAATGGGAGGCCGTACAAGGACCCATGAGAGACTCTGGACTTGGCAGCAGCATGAGGAGGCGGTATATAGGGGCCCATGGCAGATTAGGGGCCTGGCAGCAGCTATGGGAGGCCCGTAATCTGCCAGCACCCTATGTCAAAAAATTCTACACACCAGCAGTGTGAAGAGACCTGAATGTGGCACATGGCAGAGTGTGGCGATGGAAACAGCAGCAATGGGAGGCCGTACAGGGACCCATGAGAGACTCTGCACCTGGCAGCAGCATGAGGAGGCGGTATATAGGGGCCTATGGCAGATTAGGGGCCTGGCAGCAGCTATAGGAGGCCCGTAATCTGCCAGCACCCTATGTCAAAAAATTCAACACACCAGCAGTGTGAGGAGACCTGAAAGTGGCACATGGCAGAGTGTGGCGATGGAGACAGCAGCAATGGGAGGCCGTACAAGGACCCATGAGAGACTCTGGACCTAGCAGCAGCATGAGGAGGCGGTATATAGGGGCCTATGGCAGATTAGGGGCCTGGCAGCAGCTATAGGAGGCCCGTAATCTGCCAGCACCCTATGTCAAAAAATTCAACACAACAGCAGTGTGTGAGGAGACCTGAAAGTGGCACATGGCAGAGTGTGGCGATGGAGACAGCAGCAATGGGAGGCCGTACAGGGACCCATGAGAGACTCTGGAACTGGCAGCAGCATGAGGAGGCGGTATATAGGGGCCCATGGCAGATTAGGGGCCTGGCAGCAGCTATAGGGGGCCCGTAATCTGGCAGCACCCTATGTCAAAAAATTCAACACACCAGCAGTGTGTGAGGAGACCTGAAAGTGGCACATGGCAGAGTGTGGCGATGGAGACAGCAGCAATGGGAGGCCGTATAGGGACCCATGAGAGACTCTGGACTTGGCAGCAGCATGAGGAGGCGGTATATAGGGGCCCATGGCAGATTAGGGGCCTGGCAGCAGCTATGGGAGGTCCGTAATCTGCCAGCACCCTATGTCAAAAAATTCAACACACCAGCAGTGTGTGAGGAGACCTGAAAGTGGCACATGGCAGAGTGTGGCGATGGAGACAGCAGCAATGGGAGGCCGTATAGGGACCCATGAGAGACTCTGGACTTGGCAGCAGCATGAGGAGGCGGTATATAGGGGCCCATGGCAGATTAGGGGCCTGGCAGCAGCTATGGGAGGTCCGTAATCTGCCAGCACCCTATGTCAAAAAATTCAACACACCAGCAGTGTGTGAGGAGACCTGAAAGTGGCACATGGCAGAGTGTGGCGATGGAGACAGATGCAATGGGAGGCCGTACAGGGACCCATGAGAGACTCTGGAACTGGCAGCAGCATGAGGAGGCGGTATATAGGGGCCCATGGCAGATTAGGGGCCTGGCAGCAGCTATGGGAGGCCCGTAATCTGCCAGCACCCTATGTCAAAAAATTGAAAACACAAGCAGTGTGAAGAGACCTGAATGTGGCACATGGCAGATGTGGCGATGGAGACAGCAGCAATGGGAGGCCGTACAGGGACCCATGAGAGACTCTGGACTTTGCAGCAGCATGAGGAGGCGGTATATAGGGGCCCATGGCAGATTAGGGGCCTGGCAGCAGCTATGGGAGGCCCGTAATCTGCCAGCACCCTATGTCAAAAAATTCAACACAACAGCAGTGTGTGAGGAGACCTGAAAGTGGCACATGGCAGAGTGTGGCGATGGAGACAGCAGCAATGGGAGGCCGTACAAGGACCCATGAGAGACTCTGGACTTGGCAGCAGCATGAGGAGGCGGTATATAGGGGCCCATGGCAGATTAGGGGCCTGGCAGCAGCTATGGGAGGCCCGTAATCTGCCAGCACCCTATGTCAAAAAATTCAACACACCAGCAGTGTGAAGAGACCTGAATGTGGCACATGGCAGAGTGTGGCGATGGAAACAGCAGCAATGGGAGGCCGTACAGGGACCCATGAGAGACTCTGGACTTGGCAGCAGCATGAGGAGGCGGTATATAGGGGCCCATGGCAGATTAGGGGCCTGGCAGCAGCTATGGGAGGCCCGTAATCTGCCAGCACCCTATGTCAAAAAATTCAACACAACAGCAGTGTGTGAGGAGACCTGAAAGTGGCACATGGCAGAGTGTGGCGATGGAGACAGCAGCAATGGGAGGCCGTACAGGAACCCATGAGAGACTCTGGACTTGGCAGCAGCATGAGGAGGCGGTATATAGGGGCCCATAGCAGATTAGGGGCCTGGCAGCAGCTATGGGAGGCCCATAATCTGCCAGCACCCTATGTCAAAAAATTCAACACACCAGCAGTGTGAAGAGACCTGAAAGTGGCACATGGCAGAGTGTGGCGATGGAAACAGCAGCAATGGGAGGCCGTACAGGGACCCATGAGAGACTCTGGACTTGGCAGCAGCATGAGGAGGCGGTATATAGGGGCCCATGGCAGATTAGGGGCCTGGCAGCAGCTATGGGAGGCCCGTAATCTGCCAGCACCCTATGTCAAAAAATTCAACACAACAGCAGTGTGTGAGGAGACCTGAAAGTGGCACATGGCAGAGTGTGGCGATGGAGACAGCAGCAATGGGAGGCCGTACAGGGACCCATGAGAGACTCTGGACTTGGCAGCAGCATGAGGAGGCGGTATATAGGGGCCCATGGCAGATTAGGGGCCTGGCAGCAGCTATGGGAGGCCCGTAATCTGCCAGCACCCTATGTCAAAAAATTGAAAACACAAGCAGTGTGAAGAGACCTTAAAGTGGCACATGGCAGAGTGTGGCGATGGAGACAGCAGCAATGGGAGGCCGTACAGGGACCCATGAGAGACTCTGGACTTGGCAGCAGCATGAGGAGGCGGTATATAGGGGCCCATGGCAGATTAGGGGCCTGGCAGCAGCTATGGGAGGCCCGTAATCTGCCAGCACCCTATGTCAAAAAATTCAACACAACAGCAGTGTGTGAGGAGACCTGAAAGTGGCGCATGGCAGAGTGTGGCGATGGAGACAGCAGCAATGGGAGGCCGTACAAGGACCCATGAGAGACTCTGGACTTGGCAGCAGCATGAGGAGGCGGTATATAGGGGCCCATGGCAGATTAGGGGCCTGGCAGCAGCTATGGGAGGCCCGTAATCTGCCAGCACCCTATGTCAAAAAATTCTACACACCAGCAGTGTGAAGAGACCTGAATGTGGCACATGGCAGAGTGTGGCGATGGAAACAGCAGCAATGGGAGGCCGTACAGGGACCCATGAGAGACTCTGGACTTGGCAGCAGCATGAGGAGGCGGTATATAGGGGCCCATGGCAGATTAGGGGCCTGGCAGCAGCTATGGGAGGCCCGTAATCTGCCAGCACCCTATGTCAAAAAATTCAACACAACAGCAGTGTGTGAGGAGACCTGAAAGTGGCACATGGCAGAGTGTGGCGATGGAGACAGCAGCAATGGGAGGCCGTACAGGGACCCATGAGAGACTCTGGACTTGGCAGCAGCATGAGGAGGCGGTATATAGGGGCCCATGGCAGATTAGGGGCCTGGCAGCAGCTATGGGAGGCCCGTAATCTGCCAGCACCCTATGTCAAAAAATTCAACACAACAGCAGTGTGTGAGGAGACCTGAAAGTGGCACATGGCAGAGTGTGGCGATGGAGACAGCAGCAATGGGAGGCCGTACAGGGACCCATGAGAGACTCTGGACTTGGCAGCAGCATGAGGAGGCGGTATATAGGGGCCCATGGCAGATTAGGGGCCTGGCAGCAGCTATGGGAGGCCCGTAATCTGCCAGCACCCTATGTCAAAAAATTGAAAACACAAGCAGTGTGAAGAGACCTGAATGTGGCACATGGCAGAGTGTGGCGATGGAGACAGCAGCAATGGGAGGCTGTACAGGGACCCATGAGAGACTCTGGACTTGGCAGCAGCATGAGGAGGCGGTATATAGGGGCCCATGGCAGATTACGTGCCTGGCAGCAGCAATGGGAGGCCCGTAATCTGCCAGCACCCTATGTCAAAAAATTCAACACAACAGCAGTGTGTGAGGAGACCTGAAAGTGGCACATGGCAGAGTGTGGCGATGGAGACAGCAGCAATGGGAGGCCGTACAAGGACCCATGAGAGACTCTGGACTTGGCAGCAGCATGAGGAGGCGGTATATAGGGGCCCATGGCAGATTAGGGGCCTGGCAGCAGCTATGGGAGGCCCGTAATCTGCCAGCACCCTATGTCAAAAAATTCAACACACCAGCAGTGTGAAGAGACCTGAATGTGGCACATGGCAGAGTGTGGCGATGGAAACAGCAGCAATGGGAGGCCGTACAGGGACCCATGAGAGACTCTGGACTTGGCAGCAGCATGAGGAGGCGGTATATAGGGGCCCATGGCAGATTAGGGGCCTGGCAGCAGCTATGGGAGGCCCGTAATCTGCCAGCACCCTATGTCAAAAAATTCAACACAACAGCAGTGTGTGAGGAGACCTGAAAGTGGCACATGGCAGAGTGTGGCGATGGAGACAGCAGCAATGGGAGGCCGTACAGGGACCCATGAGAGACTCTGGACTTGGCAGCAGCATGAGGAGGCGGTATATAGGGGCCCATGGCAGATTAGGGGCCTGGCAGCAGCTATGGGAGGCCCGTAATCTGCCAGCACCCTATGTCAAAAAATTGAAAACACAAGCAGTGTGAAGAGACCTGAATGTGGCACATGGCAGAGTGTGGCGATGGAGACAGCAGCAATGGGAGGCTGTACAGGGACCCATGAGAGACTCTGGACTTGGCAGCAGCATGAGGAGGCGGTATATAGGGGCCCATGGCAGATTACGTGCCTGGCAGCAGCAATGGGAGGCCCGTAATCTGCCAGCACCCTATGTCAAAAAATTCAACACACCAGCAGTGTGTGAGGAGACCTGAAAGTGGCACATGGCAGAGTGTGGCGATGGAGACAGCAGCAATGGTAGGCCGTACAGGGACCCATGAGAGACTCTGGACTTGGCAGCAGCATGAGGAGGCGGTATATAGGGGCCCATGGCAGATTAGGGGCCTGGCAGCAGCTATAGGAGGCCCGTAATCTGCCAGCACCCTATGTCAAAAAATTCTACACACCAGCAGTGTGTGAGGAGACCTGAAAGTGGCACATGGCAGAGTGTGGCGATGGAGACAGATGCAATGGGAGGCCGTACAGGGACCCATGAGAGACTCTGGACCTAGCAGCAGCATGAGGAGGCGGTATATAGGGGCCTATGGCAGATTAGGGGCCTGGCAGCAGCTATGGGAGGCCCGTAATCTGCCAGCACCCTATGTCAAAAAATTCTACACACCAGCAGTGTGTGAGGAGACCTGAAAGTGGCACATGGCAGAGTGTGGCGATGGAGACAGCAGCAATGGGAGGCCGTACAGGGACCCATGAGAGACTCTGCACCTGGCAGCAGCATGAGGAGGCGGTATATAGGGGCCTATGGCAGATTAGGGGCCTGGCAGCAGCTATAGGAGGCCCGTAATCTGCCAGCACCCTATGTCAAAAAATTCAACACACCAGCAGTGTGAGGAGACCTGAAAGTGGCACATGGCAGAGTGTGGCGATGGAGACAGCAGCAATGGGAGGCCGTACAGGGACCCATGAGAGACTCTGGACCTAGCAGCAGCATGAGGAGGCGGTATATAGGGGCCTATGGCAGATTAGGGGCCTGGCAGCAGCTATAGGAGGCCCGTAATCTGCCAGCACCCTATGTCAAAAAATTCAACACACCAGCAGTGTGAGGAGACCTGAAAGTGGCACATGGCAGAGTGTGGCGATGGAGACAGCAGCAATGGGAGGCCGTACAGGGACCCATGAGAGACTCTGGAACTGGCAGCAGCATGAGGAGGCGGTATATAGGGGCCCATGGCAGATTAGGGGCCTGGCAGCAGCTATAGGGGGCCCGTAATCTGGCAGCACCCTATGTCAAAAAATTCAACACACCAGCAGTGTGTGAGGAGACCTGAAAGTGGCACATGGCAGAGTGTGGCGATGGAGACAGCAGCAATGGGAGGCCGTATAGGGACCCATGAGAGACTCTGGACTTGGCAGCAGCATGAGGAGGCGGTATATAGGGGCCCATGGCAGATTAGGGGCCTGGCAGCAGCTATAGGAGGCCCGTAATCTGCCAGCACCCTATGTCAAAAAATTCTACACACCAGCAGTGTGTGAGGAGACCTGAAAGTGGCACATGGCAGAGTGTGGCGATGGAGACAGCAGCAATGGGAGGCCGTACAGGGACCCATGAGAGACTCTGGACCTAGCAGCAGCATGAGGAGGCGGTATATAGGGGCCTATGGCAGATTAGGGGCCTGGCAGCAGCTATAGGAGGCCCGTAATCTGCCAGCACCCTATGTCAAAAAATTCTACACACCAGCAGTGTGTGAGGAGACCTGAAAGTGGCACATGGCAGAGTGTGGCGATGGAGACAGCAGCAATGGGAGGCCGTACAGGGACCCATGAGAGACTCTGCACCTGGCAGCAGCATGAGGAGGCGGTATATAGGGGCCTATGGCAGATTAGGGGCTTGGCAGCAGCTATAGGAGGCCCGTAATCTGCCAGCACCCTATGTCAAAAAATTAAACACACCAGCAGTGTGAGGAGACCTGAAAGTGGCACATGGCAGAGTGTGGCGATGGAGACAGCAGCAATGGGAGGCCTTACAGGGACCCATGAGAGACTCTGGACCTAGCAGCAGCATGAGGAGGCGGTATATAGGGGCCTATGGCAGATTAGGGGCCTGGCAGCAGCTATAGGAGGCCCGTAATCTGCCAGCACCCTATGTCAAAAAATTCAACACACCAGCAGTGTGAGGAGACCTGAAAGTGGCACATGGCAGAGTGTGGCGATGGAGACAGCAGCAATGGGAGGCCGTACAGGGACCCATGAGAGACTCTGGAACTGGCAGCAGCATGAGGAGGCGGTATATAGGGGCCCATGGCAGATTAGGGGCCTGGCAGCAGCTATAGGGGGCCCGTAATCTGGCAGCACCCTATGTCAAAAAATTCAACACACCAGCAGTGTGTGAGGAGACCTGAAAGTGGCACATGGCAGAGTGTGGCGATGGAGACAGCAGCAATGGGAGGCCGTATAGGGACCCATGAGAGACTCTGGACTTGGCAGCAGCATGAGGAGGCGGTATATAGGGGCCCATGGCAGATTAGGGGCCTGGCAGCAGCTATGGGAGGTCCGTAATCTGCCAGCACCCTATGTCAAAAAATTCAACACACCAGCAGTGTGTGAGGAGACCTGAAAGTGGCACATGGCAGAGTGTGGCGATGGAGACAGCAGCAATGGGAGGCCGTATAGGGACCCATGAGAGACTCTGGACTTGGCAGCAGCATGAGGAGGCGGTATATAGGGGCCCATGGCAGATTAGAGGCCTGGCAGCAGCTATGGGAGGTCCGTAATCTGCCAGCACCCTATGTCAAAAAATTCAACACACTAGCAGTGTGTGAGGAGACCTGAAAGTGGCACATGGCAGAGTGTGGCGATGGAGACAGATGCAATGGGAGGCCGTACAGGGACCCATGAGAGACTCTGGAACTGGCAGCAGCATGAGGAGGCGGTATATAGGGGCCCATGGCAGATTAGGGGCCTGGCAGCAGCTATGGGAGGCCCGTAATCTGCCAGCACCCTATGTCAAAAAATTGAAAACACAAGCAGTGTGAAGAGACCTGAATGTGGCACATGGCAGAGTGTGGCGATGGAGACAGCAGCAATGGGAGGCCGTACAGGGACCCATGAGAGACTCTGGACTTGGCAGCAGCATGAGGAGGCGGTATATAGGGGCCTATGGCAGATTAGGGGCCTGGCAGCAGCTATGGGAGGCCCGTAATCTGCCAGCACCCTATGTCAAAAAATTCAACACAACAGCAGTGTGTGAGGAGACCTGAAAGTGGCACATGGCAGAGTGTGGCGATGGAGACAGCAGCAATGGGAGGCCGTACAAGGACCCATGAGAGACTCTGGACTTGGCAGCAGCATGAGGAGGCGGTATATAGGGGCCCATGGCAGATTAGGGGCCTGGCAGCAGCTATGGGAGGCCCGTAATCTGCCAGCACCCTATGTCAAAAAATTCAACACACCAGCAGTGTGAAGAGACCTGAATGTGGCACATGGCAGAGTGTGGCGATGGAAACAGCAGCAATGGGAGGCCGTACAGGGACCCATGAGAGACTCTGGACTTGGCAGCAGCATGAGGAGGCGGTATATAGGGGCCCATGGCAGATTAGGGGCCTGGCAGCAGCTATGGGAGGCCCGTAATCTGCCAGCACCCTATGTCAAAAAATTCAACACAACAGCAGTGTGTGAGGAGACCTGAAAGTGGCACATGGCAGAGTGTGGCGATGGAGACAGCAGCAATGGGAGGCCGTACAGGGACCCATGAGAGACTCTGGACTTGGCAGCAGCATGAGGAGGCGGTATATAGGGGCCCATGGCAGATTAGGGGCCTGGCAGCAGCTATAGGAGGCCAGTAATCTGCCAGCACCCTATGTCAAAAAATTCTACACACCAGCAGTGTGTGAGGAGACCTGAAAGTGGCACATGGCAGAGTGTGGCGATGGAGACAGCAGCAATGGGAGGCCGTACAGGGACCCATGAGAGACTCTGCACCTGGCAGCAGCATGAGGAGGCAGTATATAGGGGCCTATGGCAGATTAGGGGCCTGGCAGCAGCTATAGGAGGCCCGTAATCTGCCAGCACCCTATGTCAAAAAATTCAACACACCAGCAGTGTGAGGAGACCTGAAAGTGGCACATGGCAGAGTGTGGCGATGGAGACAGCAGCAATGGGAGGCCGTACAAGGGACCCATGAGAGACTCTGGACCTAGCAGCAGCATGAGGAGGCGGTATATAGGGGCCTATGGCAGATTAGGGGCCTGGCAGCAGCTATAGGAGGCCCGTAATCTGCCAGCACCCTATGTCAAAAAATTCAACACACCAGCAGTGTGAGGAGACCTGAAAGTGGCACATGGCAGAGTGTGGCGATGGAGACAGCAGCAATGGGAGGCCGTATAGGGACCCATGAGAGACTCTGGAACTGGCAGCAGCATGAGGAGGCGGTATATAGGGGCCCATGGCAGATTAGGGGCCTGGCAGCAGCTATAGGGGGCCCGTAATCTGGCAGCACCCTATGTCAAAAAATTCAACACACCAGCAGTGTGTGAGGAGACCTGAAAGTGGCACATGGCAGAGGGTGGCGATGGAGACAGCAGCAATGGGAGGCCGTACAGGGACCCATGAGAGACTCTGGACTTGGCAGCAGCATGAGGAGGCGGTATATAGGGGCCCATGGCAGATTAGGGGCCTGGCAGCAGCTATGGGAGGTCCGTAATCTGCCAGCACCCTATGTCAAAAAATTCAACACACCAGCAGTGTGTGAGGAGACCTGAAAGTGGCACATGGCAGAGTGTGGCGATGGAGACAGCAGCAATGGGAGGCCGTATAGGGACCCATGAGAGACTCTGGACTTGGCAGCAGCATGAGGAGGCGGTATATAGGGGCCCATGGCAGATTAGGGGCCTGGCAGCAGCTATGGGAGGTCCGTAATCTGCCAGCACCCTATGTCAAAAAATTCAACACACCAGCAGTGTGTGAGGAGACCTGAAAGTGGCACATGACAGAGTGTGGCGATGGAGACAGATGCAATGGGAGGCCGTACAGGGACCCATGAGAGACTCTGGACTTGGCAGCAGCATGAGGAGGCGGTATATAGGGGCCCATGGCAGATTAGGGGCCTGGCAGCAGCTATGGGAGGCCCGTAATCTGCCAGCACCCTATGTCAAAAAATTGAAAACACAAGCAGTGTGAAGAGACCTGAATGTGGCACATGGCAGAGTGTGGCGATGGAGACAGCAGCAATGGGAGGCCGTACAGGGACCCATGAGAGACTCTGGACTTGGCAGCAGCATGAGGAGGCGGTATATAGGGGCCCATGGCAGATTAGGGGCCTGGCAGCAGCTATGGGAGGCCCGTAATCTGCCAGCACCCTATGTCAAAAAATTCAACACAACAGCAGTGTGTGAGGAGACCTGAAAGTGGCACATGGCAGAGTGTGGCGATGGAGACAGCAGCAATGGGAGGCCGTACAAGGACCCATGAGAGACTCTGGACTTGGCAGCAGCATGAGGAGGCGGTATATAGGGGCCCATGGCAGATTAGGGGCCTGGCAGCAGCTATGGGAGGCCCGTAATCTGCCAGCACCCTATGTCAAAAAATTCAACACACCAGCAGTGTGAAGAGACCTGAATGTGGCACATGGCAGAGTGTGGCGATGGAAACAGCAGCAATGGGAGGCCGTACAGGGACCCATGAGAGACTCTGGACTTGGCAGCAGCATGTGGAGGCGGTATATAGGGGCCCATGGCAGATTAGGGGCCTGGCAGCAGCTATGGGAGGCCCGTAATCTGCCAGCACCCTATGTCAAAAAATTCAACACAACAGCAGTGTGTGAGGAGACCTGAAAGTGGCACATGGCAGAGTGTGGCGATGGAGACAGCAGCAATGGGAGGCCGTACAGGGACCCATGAGAGACTCTGGACTTGGCAGCAGCATGAGGAGGCGGTATATAGGGGCCCATGGCAGATTAGGGGCCTGGCAGCAGCTATGGGAGGCCCGTAATCTGCCAGCACCCTATGTCAAAAAATTCAACACAACAGCAGTGTGTGAGGAGACCTGAAAGTGGCACATGGCAGAGTGTGGCGATGGAGACAGCAGCAATGGGAGGCCGTACAAGGACCCATGAGAGACTCTGGACTTGGCAGCAGCATGAGGAGGCGGTATATAGGGGCCCATGGCAGATTAGGGGCCTGGCAGCAGCTATGGGAGGCCCGTAATCTGCCAGCACCCTATGTCAAAAAATTGAAAACACAAGCATTGTGAAGAGACCTGAATGTGGCACATGGCAGAGTGTGGCGATGGAGACAGCAGCAATGGGAGGCTGTACAGGGACCCATGAGAGACTCTGGACTTGGCAGCAGCATGAGGAGGCGGTATATAGGGGCCCATGGCAGATTAGGGGCCTGGCAGCAGCTATAGGAGGCCCGTAATCTGCCAGCACCCTATGTCAAAAAATTCAACACACCAGCAGTGTGTGAGGAGACCTGAAAGTGGCACATGGCAGAGTGTGGCGATGGAGACAGCAGCAATGGGAGGCCGTACAGGGACCCATGAGAGACTCTGGACTTGGCAGCAGCATGAGGAGGCGGTATATAGGGGCCCATGGCAGATTAGGGGCCTGGCAGCAGCTATGGGAGGCCCGTAATCTGCCAGCACCCTATGTCAAAAAATTCAACACAACAGCAGTGTGTGAGGAGACCTGAAAGTGGCACATGGCAGAGTGTGGCGATGGAGACAGCAGCAATGGGAGGCCGTACAGGGACCCATGAGAGACTCTGGACCTGGCAGCAGCATGAGGAGGCGGTATATAGGGGCCCATGGCAGATTAGGGGCCTGGCAGCAGCTATAGGAGGCCCGTAATCTGCCAGCACCCTATGTCAAAAAATTCTACACACCAGCAGTGTGTGAGGAGACCTGAAAGTGGCACATGGCAGAGTGTGGCGATGGAGACAGCAGCAATGGGAGGCCGTACAGGGACCCATGAGAGACTCTGGACCTAGCAGCAGCATGAGGAGGCGGTATATAGGGGCCTATGGCAGATTAGGGGCCTGGCAGCAGCTATAGGAGGCCCGTAATCTGCCAGCACCCTATGTCAAAAAATTCTACACACCAGCAGTGTGTGAGGAGACCTGAAAGTGGCACATGGCAGAGTGTGGCGATGGAGACAGCAGCAATGGGAGGCCGTACAGGGACCCATGAGAGACTCTGCATCTGGCAGCAGCATGAGGAGGCGGTATATAGGGGCCTATGGCAGATTAGGGGCCTGGCAGCAGCTATAGGAGGCCCATAATCTGCCAGCACCCTATGTCAAAAAATTCAACACACCAGCAGTGTGAGGAGACCTGAAAGTGGCACATGGCAGAGTGTGGCGATGGAGACAGCAGCAATGGGAGGCCGTACAGGGACCCATGAGAGACTCTGGACTTGGCAGCAGCATGAGGAGGCGGTATATAGGGGCCCATGGCAGATTAGGGGCCTGGCAGCAGCTATAAGGGGCCCGTAATCTGGCAGCACTCTATGTCAAAAAATTCAACACACCAGCAGTGTGTGAGGAGACCACCTGAAAGTGGCACATGGCAGAGTGTGGCGATGGAGACAGCAGCAATGGGAGGCCGTATAGGGACCCATGAGAGACTCTGGACTTGGCAGCAGCATGAGGAGGCGGTATATAGGGGTCCATGGCAGATTAGGGGCCTGGCAGCAGCTATGGGAGGTCCGTAATCTGCCAGCACCCTATGTCAAAAAATTCAACACACCAGCAGTGTGTGAGGAGACCTGAAAGTGGCACATGTTTGAGGCATGATTCATGGCGGATTTAGTCAGTTGTGTCAGGAACTGGTGGTTTGAAATCCAGACTAATCCACGCCTGATTCATTTTCACAAACGTGAGTCTCTCCACACTTTGGGTGGACAGTCGTGTCCTCCGCGGAGTTACAATACCTCCTGCCGCACTAAACACGCGCTCCGATGCCACGCTACTGGCCGGGCATGACAGCCTTTCAAGGGCAAATTCAGCTAGTTGGGGCCAAAGGTCAAGTTTCGTTGCCCAGTAGTCAAGGGGATTGTCTACCTCGGTTGGCAGGGTGCTGTCCAAGTAGGCCCAAGCCTGTTTGAGCTCCTGCTCCAGGTCCACCTGATGCTGCTGCTGCTGCTGCGGCTGGTTAGTAGTTTCCTCACTGCGCTGGTGAAGAAAGCTACTCATCATCGACTGCAGACTGAGGCAGCCGCTGCTGGTGGAGCTGCCACTGCTCCTACCACCCCACCCCTCCCCTGCTGCCATGCCAGCGGAACGCGAGCGCACAGGGCCCACAGTGTCTGAGGATGGACGTTGGCGCACAAAGGCAGAGACCAACTGACTACATAGGTGGTTTTTATAGTACGTAATTTTGGCCTCCCTCTCAGCAGGTGTGAAAAAGGCCACCATTTTGGACCGGTAGCGAGGGTCCAACAAGGTGGACAGCCAAAAGTCATTCCTCTGTCTGATGGTTATTATTCGGCTGTCGCTACGCAAGCAACCGAGCATGCTATGGGCCATTTGTGCCAAGGAATGCGAGGGACTCCCTGCCTCCATCTCCACAGCATACTGCCACGGTGCGTCTGGGTCCTCTGTCTCCTCCTCCTCCTCCTCTACCAGATGCTCCTGCTCCTCCACTCCTGTCCGCTGAGTGGAAAAACCACCCATTTCACTCAATAATTCCTGAGCACAAATGTCCTCCTCTACCTCCTCCTCTTCTTCCTGTCCTGCCCCCACAGGGGTCATGTGGCGTTGAGATCTGTGCGCCACGTCTACCGCACCCTGACCAGCCATTGTTAACAGCATTTGTTCCAGGACGTGCAACAGAGGAATGACGTCGTTCATCCCATAGTCCTGCCGACTCACGAATAGCGTGGCCTCCTCAAAGGGCCTGAGCAAGCGGCAGGTGTCACGCATGAGCTGCCAATGGCTGACATCTAAGTTACACAGGGGAGTACCTTTATCCGCTTGTAACATAAGGAAATCGGTGATGGCCTTTCGCTGCTCGTAAAGGCGGTCTAACATGTGTAGGGTTGAATTCCACCTTGTTGCAACGTCGCAGATCAGGCGATGCTGTGGAATTCCGTTCTGCCGCTGCAGCTCAATGAGGGTGTTCTTTGCGGTGTAGGAATGGCTGAAATGCATGCACAGTTTACGTGACATTTTAAGGATGTCTTGCAGTGGGATGGTGGATTTTAGGAACCGCTTGACAACCAGATTGAACACGTGAGCCATGCATGGCGCATGGCACAACCTTCCTTGACGCAGAGCAGACACCATGTTCTTTCCGTTGTCGGTCAACATGGTTCCGATTTTAAGTTTGCGCGGAGACAGCCATCTGTCGATTTCTCTGTTCAATACACTCAGCAGTTCCTCCCCTGTGTGACTACGTTCGCCAAGGCATACCAGGTGCAGCACAGCGTGACACCGTTGCGCCCTGCACATGTGATATGCCGGTCGGGTAATGGGACTTGGCACGGGGGTGGCGGCTGAGGACACGGCGGAAAAAGAGGTGGTAGAGGCGGACATGTTTGCTGGACCAAGGACGTGCAAACGTGGAGGCAAAAGCGTCGTGACCTGTCCAAGTTGCTGGTGCGGCTGTGCCGGCACCACGTTCACCCAGTGGGCCGTAAATGACATGTACTGTCCCTGACCGTAGTTACAGCTCCACACGTCGGCGCTGCCGTGCACTTTGGCAGAGACCGACATGCTCAAAGACTGGCCCACCATCTCTTCTACATGTGAATGCAGGGCTGGCACTGCCTTTTGGGCAAAGAAATGACGGCTTGGCACTCTCCACCGCGGCGCGGCACAAGCCATCATTTCTCGGAAAGGTGCTGAGTCCACCAGTTGGAAAGGGAGGGACTGCAGCACCAGCAACTTGGACAGGAGGACGTTCAGCTTTTGCACCGTCGGGTGCGTGCTCGCAAACTGTTGTCTCTTGGAAACGGATTCCAAGAAAGACTGTTGACGGAATCCGAGAAGAGGAGTAGCAGGAGAAGGAGCATCTGAACGAGCGGAAGATGCCAACGAGCGACAACTCCCCTCAGCAGAGGTGTTGGAGCCTTGACTGGCTGATAGAGGGTGATTGACGACGTCGGGTGACGGAGCAAGTAACGGAGCGGGTGATGGAGCGGGGGCTGGGGCAGGCAGAACCGCCGTATCTTTATCACGGTTTTCCCAGGCCAACGAATGGTGACGCTGCATATGTTGACGCAACGCTGTAGTCCCAACATGGGCCCCCTGGCCACGCTTGCATTTCTGGCCACATAGTCGACATACGGCTACGTTTACTTCCTCGGGCGGCTTGACGAAAAATTGCCACACCACCGAGTAGGAAACTTTGCCCCCGCTACTCCTCACTGGCTGACTGCTACTTCCTCCGTGCGCACCGGCACCACTACTGGCCGTGGTGGTAGGCTGCAGTGGAGCTGGTGCTCTACTCCGTGGCCGTTTGGCTCCACTGACACTGATGCGACCCTGCTGCCTCCTGGGCAACCCACCGACTGTTTCGCTCGCTGCCAAGCTGGCACCCTCTTCTCCTGATGATGCGGAAGAAATTGCCTGATGACGACGAGGCAGCCAAGTGCGATCAACCTCCTCATCATCAGGTACGGTCTCCGCCTCACTACTAGCCCCCTCGGCTGCGTCTGGGTCAGGAGACAGACCTGTCTCTAGACCGGCTACAGAGCCACTCTCCTCGCCAGTACTTCTTCGCCTGGCTGCTGAAAAGGCCGATGTCTCCCCCCGTTCCTGACCGCCCTCTGTTAGCTCTTCCTCACTGTACAGTGGGGCTGAGCCCACAGCATGCGATACTTCGCTTGGTGAGGGAACAGCAAAGGACAGGGGCAGGTAGAGGACATGTGATTTCAGTGGGCTTGCTCCCGGGCCATGCCAACTAACGGTTGTGTCTGACGTACCCACCGACCGTTGGCTGTAGGTGTCAGAGGTGACCTGGGAAGAGGAAGACGACCGAGCCAACCAATCAATGACAGCAGGGTTGTCGGTGGAGACACGACCGCTGGATGACACCGGGAGCACTGGCCTCTGGCTGCGAATAGTGCTGCCTCGACCCCTTCCTCTGCTGCCACGTCTGCTCGTTCCTAAAATATTGCCTCCTCTGCCACTCCTCTGCATGTTGTCTGACATACTCTTTAATTCAACGATTATGTGTCCCTGAGTAACAATTCTCTGGCACTCAGTAACAATTCTGTCTGTCCCTGAGTAAAAATTCTGTGGCCCTAAGTAAAGTTTCTGTGGCCCTGAGTAACAATTCTCTGGCACTCAGTAACAATTCTATCTGTCCCAGAGTAACAATTCTCTGGCACTCAGTAACAATTCTGTCTGTCCCTGAGTAAAAATTCTGTGGCCCTAAGTAAAGTTTCTGTGGCCCTGAGTAACAATTCTCTGGCACTCCGTAACAATTCTGTCTGTCCCTGAGTAACAATTCTCTGGCACTCAGTAACAATTCTGTCTGTCCCTGAGTAAAAATTCTGTGGCCCTAAGTAAAGTTTCTGTGGCCCTGAGTAACAATTCTCTGGCACTCCGTAACAATTCTGTCTGTCCCTGAATAACAATTCTCTGGCACTCAGTAACAATTCTGTCTGTCCCTGAGTAACAATTCTCTGGCACTCAGTAACAATTCTGTCTGTCCCTGAGTAAAAATTCTGTGGCCCTAAGTAAAGTTTCTGTGGCCCTGAGTAACAATTCTCTGGCACTCAGTAACAATTCTGTCTGTCCCTGAGTAACAATTCTCTGGCACTCAGTAACAATTCTGTCTGTCCCTGAGTAAAAATTCTGTGGCCCTAAGTAAAGTTTCTGTGGCCCTGAGTAACAATTCTCTGGCACTCCGTAACAATTCTGTCTGTCCCTGAGTAACAATTCTCTGGCACTCAGTAACAATTCTGTCTGTCCCTGAGTAAAAATTCTGTGGCCCTAATTAAAGTTTCTGTGGCCCTAAGTAACAATTCTCTGGCACTCAGTAACAATTCCGTCTGTCCCTGAGTAACAATTCTCTGGCACTCCGTAACAATTCTGTCTGTCCCTGAGTAACAATTCTCTGGCACTCAGTAACAATTCTGTCTGTCCCTGAGTAACAATTCTCTGGCACTCAGTAACAATTCTGTCTGTCCCTGAGTAAAAATTCTGTGGCCCTAAGTAAAGTTTCTGTGGCCCTGAGTAACAATTCTCTGGCACTCAGTAACAATTCTGTCTGTCCCTGAGTAAAAATTCTGTGGCCCTAAGTAAAGTTTCTGTGGCCCTGAGTAACAATTCTCTGGCACTCCGTAACAATTCTGTCTGTCCCTGAGTAACAATTCTCTGGCACTCAGTAACAATTCTGTCTGTCCCTGAGTAACAATTCTCTGGCACTCAGTAACAATTCTGTCTGTCCCTGAGTAAAAATTCTGTGGCCCTAAGTAAAGTTTCTGTGGCCCTGAGTAACAATTCTCTGGCACTCCGTAACAATTCTGTCTGTCCCTGAGTAAAAATTCTCTGGCACTCAGTAACAATTCTGTCTGTCCCTGAGTAAAAATTCTGTGGCCCTAATTAAAGTTTCTGTGGCCCTAAGTAACAATTCTCTGGCACTCAGTAACAATTCTGTCTGTCCCTGAGTAACAATTCTCTGGCACTCAGTAACAATTCTGTCTGTCCCTGAGTAACAATTCTCTGGCACTCAGTAACAATTCTGTCTGTCCCTGAGTAAAAATTCTGTGGCCCTAAGTAAAGTTTCTGTGGCCCTGAGTAACAATTCTCTGGCACTCCGTAACAATTCTGTCTGTCCCTGAGTAACAATTCTCTGGCACTCAGTAACAATTCTGTCTGTCCCTGAGTAAAAATTCTGTGGCCCTAAGTAAAGTTTCTGTGGCCCTGAGTAACAATTCTCTGGCACTCAGTAACAATTCTGTCTGTCCCTGAGTAACAATTCTCTGGCACTCAGTAACAATTCTGTCTGTCCCTGAGTAAAAATTCTGTGGCCCTAATTAAAGTTTCTGTGGCCCTAAGTAACAATTCTCTGGCACTCAGTAACAATTCTGTCTGTCCCTGAGTAACAATTCTCTGGCACTCCGTAACAATTCTGTCTGTCCCTGAGTAACAATTCTCTGGCACTCAGTAACAATTCTGTCTGTCCCTGAGTAACAATTCTCTGGCACTCAGTAACAATTCTGTCTGTCCCTGAGTAAAAATTCTGTGGCCCTAAGTAAAGTTTCTGTGGCCCTGAGTAACAATTCTCTGGCACTCAGTAACAATTCTGTCTGTCCCTGAGTAACAATTCTCTGGCACTCAGTAACAATTCTGTCTGTCCCTGAGTAACAATTCTCTGGCACTCAGTAACAATTCTGTCTGTCCCTGAGTAAAAATTCTGTGGCCCTAAGTAAAGTTTCTGTGGCCCTGAGTAACAATTCTCTGGCACTCCGTAACAATTCTGTCTGTCCCTGAGTAACAATTCTCTGGCACTCAGTAACAATTCTGTCTGTCCCTGAGTAAAAATTCTGTGGCCCTAATTAAAGTTTCTGTGGCCCTAAGTAACAATTCTCTGGCACTCAGTAACAATTCTGTCTGTCCCTGAGTAACAATTCTCTGGCACTCCGTAACAATTCTGTCTGTCCCTGAGTAACAATTCTCTGGCACTCAGTAACAATTCTGTCTGTCCCTGAGTAACAATTCTCTGGCACTCAGTAACAATTCTGTCTGTCCCTGAGTAAAAATTCTGTGGCCCTAAGTAAAGTTTCTGTGGCCCTGAGTAACAATTCTCTGGCACTCAGTAACAATTCTGTCTGTCCCTGAGTAACAATTCTCTGGCACTCAGTAACAATTCTGTCTGTCCCTGAGTATGAATTCTGTGGCCCTAACTAGCGTTTCTTTGTCCCTAAGTAACAGTTCTGTGTCCCTGAGTAACAATTCTGTGTCTGTGCGAGTAACAATTCTGTGGCCCTAAGTAACAGTTCTGTGGTCCTCAGTAACAGTTCTGTGTCTGTGCGAGTAACAATTCTGTGTCTGTGCGAGTAACAATTCTGTGGCCCTAAGTAAAGTTTCTGTGGCCCTAAGTAACAATTCTCTGGCACTCAGTAACAATTCTGTCTGTCCCTGAGTAACAATTCTCTGGCACTCAGTAACAATTCTGTCTGTCCCTGAGTAAAAATTCTGTGGCCCTAAGTAAAGTTTCTGTGGCCCTGAGTAACAATTCTCTGGCACTCCGTAACAATTCTGTCTGTCCCTGAGTAACAATTCTCTGGCACTCAGTAACAATTCTGTCTGTCCCTGAGTAAAAATTCTGTGGCCCTAAGTAAAGTTTCTGTGGCCCTAAGTAACAATTCTCTGGCACTCAGTAACAATTCTGTCTGTCCCTGAGTAACAATTCTCTGGCACTCAGTAACAATTCTGTCTGTCCCTGAGTAAAAATTCTGTGGCCCTAATTAAAGTTTCTGTGGCCCTGAGTAACAATTCTCTGGCACTCCGTAACAATTCTGTCTGTCCCTGAGTATGAATTCTGTGGCCCTAACTAGCGTTTCTTTGTCCCTAAGTAACAGTTCTGTGGCCCTGAGTAACAATTCTGTGTCTGTGCGAGTAACAATTCTGTGGCCCTAAGTAACAGTTCTGTGGCCCTCAGTAACAGTTCTGTGTCTGTGCGAGTAACAATTCTGTGTCTGTGCGAGTAACAATTCTGTGGCCCTAAGTAACAGTTCTGTGGCCTTCAGTAACAATTCTGTGTCTGTGCGAGTAACAATTCTGTGTCTGTGCGAGTAACAATTCTGTGGCCCTAAGTAAAGTTTCTGTGGCCCTAAGTAACAATTCTCTGGCACTCAGTAACAATTCTGTCTGTCCCTGAGTAACAATTCTCTGGCACTCAGTAACAATTCTGTCTGTCCCTGAGTAAAAATTCTGTGGCCCTAAGTAAAGTTTCTGGGGCCCTGAGTAACAATTCTCTGGCACTCAGTAACAATTCTGTCTGTCCCTCAGTAACAATTCTCTGGCACTCAGTAACAATTCTGTCTGTCCCTGAGTAAAAATTCTGTGGCCCTAAGTAAAGTTTCTGTGGCCCTAAGTAACAATTCTCTGGCACTCAGTAACAATTCTGTCTGTCCCTGAGTAACAATTCTCTGGCACTCAGTAACAATTCTGTCTGTCCCTGAGTAAAAATTCTGTGGCCCTAATTAAAGTTTCTGTGGCCCTAAGTAACAATTCTCTGGCACTCAGTAACAATTCTGTCTGTCCCTGAGTAACAATTCTCTGGCACTCAGTAACAATTCTGTCTGTCCCTGAGTAAAAATTCTGTGGCCCTAAGTAAAGTTTCTGTGGCCCTGAGTAACAATTCTCTGGCACTCCGTAACAATTCTGTCTGTCCCTGAGTAACAATTCTCTGGCACTCAGTAACAATTCTGTCTGTCCCTGAGTAAAAATTCTGTGGCCCTAATTAAAGTTTCTGTGGCCCTAAGTAACAATTCTCTGGCACTCAGTAACAATTCTGTCTGTCCCTGAGTAATAATTCTCTGGCACTCCGTAACAATTCTGTCTGTCCCTGAGTAACAATTCTCTGGCACTCAGTAACAATTCTGTCTGTCCCTGAGTAACAATTCTCTGGCACTCAGTAACAATTCTGTCTGTCCCTGAGTAAAAATTCTGTGGCCCTAAGTAAAGTTTCTGTGGCCCTGAGTAACAATTCTCTGGCACTCAGTAACAATTCTGTCTGTCCCTGAGTAACAATTCTCTGGCACTCAGTAACAATTCTGTCTGTCCCTGAGTAAAAATTCTGTGGCCCTAAGTAAAGTTTCTGTGGCCCTGAGTAACAATTCTCTGGCACTCCGTAACAATTCTGTCTGTCCCTGAGTATGAATTCTGTGGCCCTAACTAGCGTTTCTTTGTCCCTAAGTAACAGTTCTGTGGCCCTGAGTAACAATTCTGTGTCTGTGCGAGTAACAATTCTGTGGCCCTAAGTAACAGTTCTGTGGCCCTCAGTAACAGTTCTGTGTCTGTGCGAGTAACAATTCTGTGTCTGTGCGAGTAACAATTCTGTGGCCCTAAGTAACAGTTCTGTGGCCTTCAGTAACAATTCTGTGTCTGTGCGAGTAACAATTCTGTGGCCCTAAGTAAAGTTTCTGTGGCCCTAAGTAACAATTCTCTGGCACTCAGTAACAATTCTGTCTGTCCCTGAGTAACAATTCTCTGGCACTCAGTAACAATTCTGTCTGTCCCTGAGTAAAAATTCTGTGGCCCTAAGTAAAGTTTCTGTGGCCCTAAGTAACAATTCTCTGGCACTCAGTAACAATTCTGTCTGTCCCTGAGTAACAATTCTCTGGCACTCAGTAACAATTCTGTCTGTCCCTGAGTAAAAATTCTGTGGCCCTAAGTAAAGTTTCTGTGGCCCTAAGTAACAATTCTCTGGCACTCAGTAACAATTCTGTCTGTCCCTGAGTAACAATTCTCTGGCACTCAGTAACAATTCTGTCTGTCCCTGAGTAAAAATTCTGTGGCCCTAATTAAAGTTTCTGTGGCCCTAAGTAACAATTCTCTGGCACTCAGTAACAATTCTGTCTGTCCCTGAGTAACAATTCTCTGGCACTCAGTAACAATTCTGTCTGTCCCTGAGTAAAAATTCTGTGGCCCTAATAACGTTTCTGTGGCCCTAAGTAACAATTCTCTGGCACTGAGTAACAATTCTGTCTGTCCCTGAGTATGAATTCTGTGGCCCTAACTAGCGTTTCTTTGTCCCTAAATAACGATTCTGTGGCCCTCATTAACAAGTCTGTGTCCCTGAGTAATGGTTCTCTGTCCCTAAGTAACTTTTCTCTGTCCCCAATTATCGTTTCTGTGGCCCTAACTCTGTCCCTGTCCCTAGTACAGAGCGGTCTGCCTCTGTTCAATGACTGCAGGCAAATGAAGAATTCCAAAATGGCCGCTATTTATAGCTCGACCATTACACAGTGCTGGCTGGCTGGCTGCTGATTGGCTGATGCGATCACATGTAGTTGAGGAATGCATTATGGGTCAGCGCGCCTTGTCTGCGCGCCTTCCCAGACATCCCCGCTCCGTCGCCGCACATGTCAGCCGCCATTTTCTGAAAAATTTCGATTCGCGCGTCCGAATTAGGCTATTTTTCGGATTCGGCACGAATCGAAATTTTTCCGATATTCGACTCGAATTCCACTTCGGATACTTCTATTCGCTCATCTCTAGTTACAACTACTATAATTGTTTTACTTACTTTGTTTCCATCTTCCAAATGACTGGACACTTGTGGCTTAATTTTAACAAATGACCTATAGAAAAAATATGTGCATTTCAAGCATGGAGCTGTTTCTCCTTTCTTTAATTTCTTGTTCTTTGAAGTTAAATAGTAGCTGGAAATTTAAACTAGACACCATACTTCTTCCAACAGAACAGTCTAGCATCCATTTCTAACTAAAATGATTGCATTACACTAGGGGAAAAATGGATGTCATAATTTAGATGACTCAGCTGACTCCTCAATGCCAGTTTTCAGAGCTTCAGTGGTATTGGATGTTAAAGAGGGGGAAGAAGAGGGTGCATTTGCAGCTGTTGATGCCACTGTGCTAGTTTGCACTGGGGAAGAAGAGGAGGAGGATGGCAAAGGCTTGGTTATCCATTCCATCACCTCCTCTGTATGCTCTGGCTGTAAAGCACAACCCCTGCCAGAAAAGAAAGTTAGACAGACCCTGTCTATCAAAGCCTGACCATTGCTTTGGCCTGTGGATACACAACCTGCTCATCTTCTACTAGATGTACTTGGAGAACTGCTGCCTGTCCCTTTAGTTCCCCCAGGCATGATGACAATAGGGGGTTGCTATATTTTTGTTTTTGCACTTATGTCAATATGGATATTGAAGATGTGGTACTTTGGTGCCCTTGAGACTGTTGTGATTTTGTGTAGGAAACTGTAACAGAATAGTGTGCAATAACGTGTTGCTAATAAAGGGCAGTTTTGCTCTGTCACCAAGTTGACGCTGCTGATCCCCCACCAAGTAAATTAAACAACCTTATTGAAAATATAAAAATTTAAATGATAAAAATATACCACCCCGCCAAAAAAAACAAAACACTACAACCCTTATTCCCAAACACCAGCCCTAACCAGCAGAGTCCCAAAGCCTTTTTCCCATGTATTATTCCGTTATTTATTTATTTATTTATGTGTTTATTAACTGCGTAAAGACTGCCCTA
Source organism: Staurois parvus (assembly GCF_062004578.1). Lineage (NCBI taxonomy): Eukaryota > Metazoa > Chordata > Amphibia > Anura > Ranidae > Staurois > Staurois parvus. Next base: position 870,443 of record NW_028317887.1, on the reverse strand, counting down.
TAGCAGAAATACTGCTACAGGGCAGCACCTGTGAGCAAAATCACGTATATATATGTGATTTTGCAATTCCGGGTAGGGGGCACACGCATGGCACACCCTACCAGCGCTGCCATTCGCGGCCAAGGATGTTAATCACTGGGTCCCAGCCGGTAATTACCCGCTGGCGCCCAGTGATTACTGACAATTACCGATGGGGAGGAAGATTGTTTTGTTTACAAACAGTCTTCTTCCCTGTCAGCTCGGGCACACTGCTCGGGATGGCTGTGCAGAGCACAGCCATCCTGATCAGTGTGCGTACAGTAATGCACACACCCCCCACCCCCTAGTAAAACACTCCCTGCACATAGTTAATCCTTCGATTGCTCCGCACATTAACCCCTTCCTGCCCAGTGCCATTAGCACAGTGTCAGTGCTTTTTTTTAGCACTGATCACTGTATTGGTGTCACAGGGGATGTCAGTGACACCAAGTTAGTTTCCCCCCAGTGTCAGAATGTCTGCCGCAGTCCCACTAAAAGTCACTGATCACCGCTATTACCAGTGTAAAAAAAAATCCCAGTATCTATACAGCCATTTGTAAACGCTAGCAACATGTAGCAGAATACATTTTGGCCTAAATTTATGACGAAATTTGATTTTTACATTTTTTTTTACTGGACATGTTTAATAGCAAAAAGTCCAAAATATTTTTATAGCGCAAAAAATAAAAAACACACAGGCCATCAAATACCACCGAAAGAAAGCTCAATTTGTGGGAAAAAAGGACGTCAATTTCATTTGGGTTTTATGACCGCACTATTGTTAAAGTTAAAGTAACACAGTGCCATAACGCAAAAAAATGGCCTGGAAGGGGTGTAAATCCTCAGGAGGGCAAGTGGTTAATTATAGAAAAAAAAAAAAAATTAAACACCTCTCTTTATGCATGTTAAGACTCAAGTCTTATTTGACCTTCTTGTCTTTTACATGTACCTTATGTAAAAATTCAAATAAATACCTTAAAATTAACACATCTTCCCCAAAAAATTAGAAAAGGAGGTTGTGGTTGACACAAATAAGGTAAACCTTAAAATGAATGTTGGTGCTATTTGCTGTGAATACACATGGGTTGTACACATTTGCAATGCAATTCAAAGTGATGAATCACTTTCTGTAGCCCGCCACACTGCAATTTTTTCCAATGTAGCAGTGGCAATATTCAGCACTGTATATAGCACTGTATAGTCCTGCAGGTAGTACATTAGTACTATACACTAAAATTCACTGTCAGCTGTCCCTCACTACTCAACACACACTGACTAAAGACTGTTGGGAGCAGGGGAGGACTGACCATTCAAGTTCTCGGGCACTGCCCGAGGGCCCGGAGTCAGTAGGGGGCCCCTTTAAATGCCCCTGGTACCTTTTTTATAGGCTTTTTTGAGTGTGGGCAAGGACACAGGGGCCCCATGACCCCTATTGCCCGGGGGCCCCATGAGTTGTCAGTCTGCCCCTGCTTGGGAGAGCTTACTTATAGAGGGAGAGGATCATCAAATTCTGCAAGCATCATTATTGGCCATATTCTGCCTCCTGATCACAGATCACTGAACTGCAGGGAGAAGGCGATTCTCTTTTGGCACTTAGATGAATTAATCCATTAGTTTGCTGTTCATGCAAGCAAAATTCCCTTTGTACCCAACCAAGAGGGAAGCCTGAACCTAATTTCTAGTGGTAAACTATGAGCAGAGTTAAAGGATTGCACCCAAGGTCTTTCATTGTAGAATTCCCTAGTGCTAAAAAAATTGTTTGTGTATCCAAAAAGGTTACAATCATATTTAGTCTGTCAATTGTGTTGTAGGTCACAAAATAAAGTATGAGATTTGTTGTTGTTGTTGTTGGCAACATGGTTTCTTTATTCTAGTTTTTACAAATCTGGCTCAGATGAGTTTTTAGGCTGTGAAATGTGCATTTGCTGAGTCACTTAATACTTTGAAACAACAAATAAGAAATAAACCATGTGCTAATACAGATGTTTGAATGAGAGAAGAGCTGTATATTTTCTCAGCAAGAACAAGCAAGTGACAGGCATTGAGATTTAAATGACAGCACATGACATTAGGAGTCACAATTAAAAGTCATTATGGGTTTCACAGTAACAAATTATCATTGCATGACACTCCTCAGGAAAACATTAACATGTCAATAGTTAGACAAGCAGCATGATCTATGACAAGGAAGAGCAGCTAACTTGCTTAAAGCAGCTGAATGGAAGAATACTACAGAGTATCACGCTTTATTCATAATTTTGGAAGTGTTAGAAGCCATATTCTAAAATTAGTAGAAATCAAAATAGTACAAAGAAATAAGTAAATGTTTTAGAACCTCAGAAAATGTAATAAAGCCTATTGGTCCTGCTGTGTATGGGCATAGCAGCCCATATGAAAGAAAAATATATTTGAAATATATTTTAAAATTATTCTTCCCAATTATATTGACATATATTTGAAATACTACAATTTTGGCCATATTCAATATATTTCAAAATATATTTCAATATTGGCCTCACTTAGCGGTTTGGTCATATATACCAAGTGAGAGCACAACCAGTGGACGTACACACACATTGGCTTGAAATAATAAGTTGCACAAGGTGTACTAAGAAGCATTTAATCTCTATACATCTGCACAGCACTAGATTGTAATTTAATTATATTCACCACCAGGGGCGGACTGACAACTCATGGGGCCCCGGGCAATAGGGGATCATGGGGCTCCTGTGTCCTTGCCCAAACTCAAAAAAGCCTATGAAAAAGGTACCAGAGGCATCTCATGGGGCCCCCTACTGACTCCGGGCCCTTGGGCAGTGCCCGAGTTTCCAAATGGTCAGTCCGCCCCTGTTCACCACATTTTGTATGGGTATGTGCATGGTGTGAGCAGTTCACAATCTCATTTAATACATATTATTTGGAATATGCATTTAGTATAGCAGGTCACAAGATTTTTTACATACACTCTAACAATGAATTTCTGTTACTTGACTCTTTTTGGTGTTTTTCATTTCCCATAAGGTAGTATATGTGTCCAAAGTGTGCAAACAATACAAGATGATCCTGCTACAAATCAAGTGAGCTGATTACTATCTATGATCTCTAACTCTAGTGTACTGTTATCAATTAATCTCATTCACAGTTTTCTCTGTGGACAATAAAACACCTCCCCTTTTTATAGAGATGAGGGGAGGGTAAGGCATACTGTAGTTCTAACAAACTTTCTGTTCTAGGCTGACAACCCTGCTCCTCCATTTAGACAGTATACTGAGCAGGGCTTTTTTTTCTCAGAAAATAGGTGCAGGAACTCCCCCCTTCTGAGTCACCCCTTGTCTCTGCCCACTACCCACCTCTGAGCACTATCACTTGGTTCCTCCCCCTACACACCTCCCGGTACCGTCTCTTATAGACAATACAGAACCAAGTCTCATTTTATGGTGCTAAATAATTTGTATGGAATTTTGCTAATGATAACAAGAAAAGCAGTAAAATAGATTCCCTGCAGGCAGAGACAATAGACTCCCCCAACAACATTAGATTCCCACTCCAGCAACAATAGACGCTGCTGCAAAAAATATTCCCCTATCAACAATAGATCCCTCTTCCAAAAAAATAAACCCTCCTGCAACAAAATACCCCATGAGCAACAACAGAACCTCCTGTAATAAAATATTCCTGAGCAATAATAAGTTCCCTCTCCAGAAACAATAGACCCTCCTGCAACAAAATACCCCCCGAGTAACAATAGACCTTCCTGTAGCAAAATACCTCCTAAGCAACAATAGACCCTCCTGCAACAAAATACTCCCAAGCAACAATAAACCCTCATGCAGCAAAATACCCCTGAGCAACAATAGACCCTCCTGCAACAAAAAAAACCGTGAGCAACAATAGATCCCCCCTCTAGCAACAATAGGACCCCCTGCAGCAAAATACCCCTGTACAAAAATGGGTCCCCCCTCAAGCAACAATAGATCCCCACGAGCAACCAAAGACCCCTAGCAAAAACAGATCATCCTGCAACAAAATACTCCTGTGCAACAATAGGTCCCCTCTCCAGCAACAATAGACCCTCCTGCAACATAATATCCCTAGAGCAACAATAGGCCCTGCTCCAGGAGCACTAGAGCCTCCTGCAACAAAATAGGTCCCCCTTAAGCAACAATAGACCCCCCCCAGCAACAACAGATTCCAAGCAACAATAGATCATCCAGCACCTAGCATTAGAAGACCCTCCAGCAAATAGAAACAAAAGACACCCTCCCAATCTCACTCAGCAACAATTGACTCCCCCCAGCAATAATAGACCTCCCTGGCAATAATAAACCCTCCAGCACACCAGGGGTGGACTGACCATTGGGGAACTCGGGCACTGCCCGAGGGCCCGGCGTCAGTAGGGGGCCCCATAAGATGTCCCTGGTACCTTTCATAGGCTTTTTTGGGTTTGGTTTGAGTGTGGGCTAGGACACAGGGGCCCCATGATCCCCTATTGCCCGGGGGCCCCATGAGTTGTCAGTCTGCCCCTGAGCACACCCCAGTTCCCCTTGCCAATACATACATTCAGTGTTGGAAGTACCAGTACTGGGTTGCTTCATGTTCCTGCTGAAAAAAAGACCTGATACTGAGTAAGCATTTTCATACTAGGACAGACAGTGTGTTACCAACAGTATCACTTGGTGGGAAAAAAATAAAAATAAAACGAATGCAAGCACCACATCTAAAGACATGTACGCTGCAATATATACAATTTATTTGGAAAATACTAAGATACGCTTTATGTGTAGTATAATAAATTTCAGATATAAATCTTTACACAGCGCAAATTCCTCTAAATTGATACTTTATTGCTCTGTGATATATTTCTTGTTTTTGAACAGAAGTGTTACAAAATGTGCTGCTGAGATAGTTACTATGTATTAACCACTTGCCCTCCAGAGGATTTACCTCCCTTCCTGACCAGGCCATTTTTTGCATTATGGTGTTGCATTACTTTACCGGACAATTGCTCGGTCATGCAACGCTGCATTCAAATTAAATTTACGTCCTTTTTTTCCCATGAATAGAGCTTTCTTTTGGTGGTATTTGATCGCCTGTGCATTTTTTTTGGGGCAAAAAAAAAAGGCTGACAATTTTGAGAAAAAAACAAAATTTTTTACTTTTTTCTATTAAACATGTCTGGTCAAAAAATGTAAAAAATAAAATTTTGTCTTAAATTTAAGCCAAACTGTATTCTGCGACATGTCTTTGCTAAACAAAATCCCAGTATGTGTAAATTAATTGGTTTACGTGAAAGTTATAGCATTTACAAATGGCAGTATATATACTGGGCTTTTTTTTTTTTTTTTTTACTAGTAATGGCGGTGATCATGCAGTGACTTATAGTGGGACTGTGGTGGACATTCTGACACTGGAGGTAACTGAGTTGGTGTCACTGACATCCCCAGTGACACCGATTCAGTGATCAGTGGTAATAAAAAGCACTGACACTGTACTAATGGCACTGGGCAGGAAGGAGTTAACATGGGGGGCGATCAAAGGGTTAACTGTGTGCTGTGTGCTGTTTTACTAAGTGTGCTGTGTTAGTGCTTCACTGTAAGCACACTGCTTTGCATGGCTCTGCTATGCACAGCCATGCAAAGCAGTGTGCAGGAGCTGACAGGGGAGAGAACTGTTTTGTTTACAAACAGCTCTCCCCCCATCGGAGATGCTCGGCAATCACTGGGAGCTGGCGAGTAATCACCGGCCAGGACCCGGTGATTGACAGCCGCTGCCTCAAATGCATGCCCCCTACACGGAAATGCAAAATCACATATATATACGTCATTTTACTCACAGCTGTTGCCCTGTAGCAGTATTTCTGCTATGGGGCGGTGCTAAAGCGGTTAATTGTTTTTTTTTTTAATGAGCCACAGACCCTCATGGTTTTCATGGTTGGAGATATGCTCTACCCTATCCATTAAGGGGGAGGAGTGAACAAAGGACGAGAAAAAAAGTACTTCTGAGTTAATTTATATAAGCATTATACATTGCATCCTACCCAGCATTCCTTCCACTATGGTAGTATTGAATGTTTTTGAGCTGGACCTTATGACTGTGCCTGGAGCAGGGTCGGATTAAGGACAACTAATGCTCTAAGCACAGCCGTACTATTGTGCCCTCATCATATCCATCATTGTCTAAATCACAAGACACTGAGATTCAAGAAGTGCTATAAGTGAAAAAAAAGTTTGAAATGGTAGACAAAGACAATGGTAGATGAGCTCCATAGAAACTTATGGGGCTGTAATGTGCCTGTAAGGCCAGAAGTGAGAGGACTTGCAGTGCAGCATGTAATTAAAAATGAATTCTGCAACATTCTGATCTCGATAAATATACATCTGTGGAAGGGGAAGGTGGTATTGATTAGCTCAGGGCAGAAAGGATAAGTGCATTAATTGGAATAACAAGGAGAAAAATAATCAGTGGTGTCCTCTTCCCTTGATGCCCTGAGCACATACATATTTGTCTTAATGGTACCCTGCCCTGCCCTGGAACATGTTGTATCAGAAAACCTAGGTCACCGGGGAGAGATGACTGTGAGCATTTCCTCTTTTGTCTAGTAACAATCTGATCACTCCCGATCATACTGTCCTATGAATAGTTGATTGTTTGTCTAAGTATCCATTATTTAATGAATAATCCTTTTCATAAAAAAATCAGTTTTCATAAAATATGTAAATTGATGTTATATGGTTTGCTTGCCTTTTCAATGTAGATTACCATAGCAGCAAAGGCATTGATCTGAATATGGCAAGATTACGCATTATTTATAAACTGCATGGGTTGGGATATTAACCTTTAAAAATTTAAGTTCTCTATTTGATTTATTTTCTTAACTAAAGTATACTGTAACCTTGTAAGAGGTATACACATGTAAGTGTATTTTTAAACTAATTTATACTGGGGGGTTACAGGAGAAAAAAATCTTAATTGCTGGAGTTTTATTTTTAAGAAAAGGATGAGCTGAAAAAGTAGATGACCAATTATGGAAGACAAATCAGGAAAGTCAGATTGAAGTCAGAATCCCTAAACTGCATATTTTTTCTAAAAAATGACAGAAAGTTCTAAAACAATTTTGTCAGCATGGCAGCAAGGAAGCTGATTATTTTCAGAGAGGTAAGCAAGGGAAGCCTTCAATGATAGTCTAGTGCTATAATAAACAAAGTTTATTGAAGCAAAGTTTTATTCAGCTAAGCCCTCCATCAGGTCCCTCGCTGGCACAATGTCTGGATTCAGGGGACTGGTAATCCAATGCTGTAGATGTGCCCACACTGGCCAGTCTCCTTGCAAGGGTGTAATTGTCTTCAGAATCTTTTTTAAATCCTGAGAGGACACCAGCATTGGACAGCCAATTGAAAGTGTCCATGTCATGCTAGCATTGATATAGACACTTAAAGAATGACCGCACTTCCACTGAACAGAAGAAAATAGAACTAGGGACGTAAATGCCACGTGATCATAGATTTAGTTGAGTAAAAGGAGCATTTAGGATTTTTTTAAATTTTTATGCCAGCAGTTAGAGTAAGCAAGAGGAAAGGGAGTAGTTAAGAGGGAAGCCTGGAATTCAGGTTTATTTATTACAGCTACTTACATAGCGCCAACAGTTTTAGCAGTTTACGACGTATATAGTATGAATTATTCACTTGTGTCACTATTCTTTATAGCTGTTTTTTGGGGCCAATACTGTCACTTGGTATTTTTGCACTAAACATTTGTATTTATATGGTATGTTTACATTTGGATGAGGGACACATTTATGTGTAGTCTATGCTATTTATTTTTTTTTCACGTATTATTCTTTAAGTAGCGCAGCACCCTGTTACGCTTATTATTGATTTACGTATATATTGTACAATCACATCAATCCCTGCCCTTAAGGAGCTTACAATCTAAGGTCCCTATCTCCCACATTGTCTTTCGATATAGGGAGGAAACTGATGCAGCTACAAGGAGGACATGCTGGTATTCAAACCAATGACCCTAGTGCTGCCAGGCAGAAGTGCTAACCACTTGGTCACTATGCTGCTTTGCTTTAAAGTATTAAGTCAATTATTATAACAAAAGTAACACTTCATGTTTAATCTTGCCCTCCAAAGGATTCCCTCCCCTTCCTGACCATTTTTTGCGATATGGCGCTTTGTTAATTTAACTGGCAATTGCGCTGTCATGCAAGGTTGCACCCAAATTAAATTTACGTCCTTTTTTCTCACGAATAGAGCTTTCTTTCGGTGGTATTTTACCACCTGTGCATACAGGAAAGCTTGCTCTGTTAGAAAGCAACAAACTTAAAGGAAAGGAAAGAAAGTTTAAAAAAGAAAATTAATACAGCCACACAGCTATCACATCTAAGAATTAGGAAGCTGCAATATAATAAATGTTTGCTTTTGGGTTTAATACCACTTTAATATACCCCATAATTTTTATTTTTATTGTGTTCCTATTTTAAGAATTAATGTAATATTTTTTTCTACTTCTAATTAAATTCAACAGATATCACTACTGGCATAATATCAGAATTGTCTTAAATTGTTTAGCCTGAAATATATTCCAATCCAGTAGGCATCCACAAAACAGTTTAAAATTGTAGGGTTTTAATTAATTGTTATAGAGCTTCAGGCTAATGCAGTCCTAAACTTTGCTAATAAAATTGCAATTTCCTTAAATACCATTTGCAGAATACAAAATGTTAAGATAGTGTAATGTTCACGGATTGACGAGCCTGTAAAAATGAATCAGAGGCCAATTGGGAAGTGCATTGTTAATGCTATTAAATATTACTTAGTCTACCGCCTGCTGCATGTTCAACAATTTAAATTTTAATTGCCAGCTGATGCAGACGTAAAGCAGAATATATGTAAATCCTGTTGAAAGTTAATGTCACTTTGGCTTCTGCAAAGAGTTAGCTGCAGCTGATACAATTATCTTCCTGGATAACAGAATGATCTGCTGTGAAAATTTAAAGGGAATAAAACGAGTTCCAGAAATTGGAGTTTCAAACTCAAGTAAAGCATTTAAAGTGTATGTAAAGGCAAAATGTTTTTGTGTGTGTGTGTGTATGCGTATGTTTGATAGAGTGGGGAATGGTTAGAACTTCAGACAGGTTTTTATTACGTTCTTATGAAAGCATTTTATGTGGGTGACTAGAGGTTAACAAATCAGTGAGCACTTTCAAATATTTGTAAATATTTCATAAAAGTTTTTGAATTGGGGGATTGCAGCTGGGGTGAGCAGGACACACCAAATAGGGAGAAGCCCCAGATGTAGAATTCTTAGGCTCCATGTACACAAGCCTACCCTGACCGCCGGCCACGGAAAAATGCAAATCGACGCAAAACCACAGCAAAATCACTATACCGCGGTTGCAGCGTTTTGCTGCGATTTTTGTTTTCCCACGGTGAGCAGTCAAAACTTTCCTATCCTAAATGCGATTCTTCCGCATTCAGGAGAGGGAGGTTTAACCTCACCTCAACGCAGCAGCTCCTAAACTCTGCTAAAAGCCTATGTGTACATGGAGGTGAGTTTAGGAGCCTTTGGCAAAAAAATGCCAAAAGCTCCTAAACTTGAGTTTAGGAGCTACTCCTGTATATTATCGCTTAGGATGACAAGATGAAGTCTAGGCTGGATATGAAGCTATACTTCTAAAGCAGGGAAGTCAAAATCAGCATGATTTTGCCCCTATGGTTGCCCTCCAAGGGCCAGTTGTACCTGTAAGGCTATATAAATGTGTCTTCTATTGATCATATGAAATAATTGCCTCTGCATTCGATTATTACTGGTTTTAGTTAAAACTTAAGACTTGCTGAGACTAGGGGAGGCAGAGGTGAGCAGGTGCTGTAGCTGCAAAGAGATGCACAGGATCTGTAGGAGTTCTGTCCTCCTTTCTGCTGCTGACTGCTGAGACAAGGTGTGGGTGGAGACGAGGGGGTGGCCAAAGCTGCAGGGGAGGTGCAAGGGCCACATAATATGCCCTGGTGGGCCTTTTGTTTGACACCTGTGCTCTAAAGTATAGGTGGAACCTGAGAATAAAGGTAATAATTATGTTGGTGGTTACATTATTGTTTTTGGGCTTTTTTAGTACAAATGTGCAGTATGTAATATGGCAGTTGTCATCATTAATGGATAAGTGTACTTTCTGATAAAGTAAACGTACCCAATGTGCCTATCACCCTATTTACACTAATCAGTACTAACTAGGGATGTGCTCCCAGTTCCTTCCGGACACAGGTTCAGACTGAACTTTGCTTGTTTGTGTGTTTTTTCCAAAAGTCAGAATTTCAGCCTGTTCAGCAGGAGCTGAACATCATATATAGAAGCATGTTTTTCTCTCACTACTATATACTATATTGCAACTTTCATCTTCCTGTCAATAGTTGATTAGGAATCAGCGGGTACCTGCACCCACCAAGTTCATACAAACCAGTGATGTCACCAGCCCCATTTATTTACTGGCCATGAATCCCTAGCCATGTAAACAATGGGCAGGTGCAGACTGACCATTTGGAAACTCGGGCACTGCCAGAGGGCCCGGGGTCATTAGGGGGCCCCATGAGATGCCCCTGGTACCTTTTTCATAGACTTTTTTGAGTTTGGGCAAGGACACAGGGGCCCCATGATCCCCTATTGCCCAGAGGCCCCATGAGTTGTCAGTCCGCCCCTGACAATGGGGCAGGGATAGTTTTAAAAATGGTGTAGGGGTTCCCCTCATAGCTCATACCAGGACCTTTCGGGACAAGGTAGGTAAAAAATGGATAGGGGTGTGTCTGTATGTGAAGAGTGATTTGCTAGTGAACATGAGGGATGACATTGCTAACAGGGCAAGGGAGGAGGTGGAAGCCCTGTGGCTGCAGCTTCAAAGGGATAAAACAAACAGTAAATTAATAGTGGGTGTATGGTATAGGTCCCCTGACCCAAGACATGAAGAGGAGACCAATCTCCTCTCACAGTTAGAAAAGGGGGCAAGTCAGGGAAATGTTATTATCATGGGGGGCTTCAATTATCCAGATACCGACTAGCCAGAAGAAACTGCTCACTTATCTAGAGGTTGTCATTTCTTGAATGGCTTGTAGAACAATATCCTGGGTCATTTGGTGGATGCCCAAACTAGAAATAATGCTTTGTTTACCCTACTAATTACAAACAACATAGAGCTGATTGCAGATGTGAAAGTAAGGGATAACTTTGGAAACAACGATCAAAGGGTTTAACATAAATCATAGGAAATGGAGACAGGAGGATAGGACAAGAACATTAAATTTCAAGAGAGCCAACTTTACTAAACTGCACTCCATACTACACAACATTAAATGGGATGATATTTTTTTTTACTATTTACTAAAGAAAATAAGAGGCATATTAACCTCCTTAGTGGTCTGATTATGTCAATATTTCTGTGTTCAAAGTGGTACATTTTTTTGCATGGAAACATGTATTTTTTTATTGTAGGCCTGTAATTTTTAGGAATAACTCACTGAAATCTGTCCGACCAAGAGTCTAGTAAACATCCCAGGTATGCTAAAATTTGAAACACGAAATCATAAATTATAATTTAATAAATAATCATAAAAAATAACAATAATATAATAATAATACATTTAATTCAATAATATAATCAAACCAAAAACACTGAAATTTGACATATAGCGCCAAGTTCGCACATCACTGAGCAAAGTCGCAAAATCGTTTTCAGTCTCTGATGAAGAATTTCCCACCGAATCATTATCACTCAATTCTGTAAGTGGTTATGATTTACTATCGCTGTTCTCTAGCTGGTCTAAAACCACTTTTGACCTAAAGGGACGCTTTTTGAACGCCATGGACATTTCTCAGTTTCCAGGCAGAAAGAATGATAAAAATGCAGGCAGGGCACAGGACAAAGCATTAGGGACAAAATGTATGTGAAATAGTTTGATACAGTAATGTTTTACTATGTGATTTTAGTGTATTTAGTGAATGCCACTTTTTCACATTTTTAATTTCCCGTCAGTTCCGTCCTCGTGCGTCCTGACAACACAGGGAACGGAACCCGGAAGACAGATGCCGGCCATTGCTGGGGACACTGCAGGAGGGACATCGCGGGAGCGCTGGACAAGGTAAGTGAAGAAGAGATCCCGGAGCAGCGCTGCAAGGTATTCCCGAGTGTAGCTTGGGGTTACCGCTTGTGGTGCTGAAACTTTACCCCGAGCTACACTCGGGAATACTTCCAGGGAGGTTAAACAAAACTATATTGTTAACACAATACAGAATGTACTCTTGTTTCTAACAGAAGCCAGTATTGAAAAAGACTTGAAAAACTTAAGGTGAATAAATCCTCAGGACCAGATGGCTTACATCCAAGAGTCCTCAAAGAACTTGCTAAGGTTATAGCCAGACCATTATTCATAATCTTTAAGGATAGCTTACTAGCTGGAATGGTACCAGCTGACTGACGGAAAGCTAATGTGGTACCAATATCCAAAAAAAGACATACTGTTGTGTTACACTATTTCATTTATTATTATTTCTCTGTGACCATCACTTGTTTATGATTGCTCTGTGTCTTTAAACTGTCTCCTCCTAGCTGAGCTCTTTCTCTCACCGTACTTGTGTATATCCCTTCCCCCTGCCTGTCTCTGTAGTCATTCCACTGTATCCTGTCCACCTGTATGCATGTTTCCATGAGGTTTACAACATTACCGTTTTTCTACCTATGACTATCCTCCATTAAACAGAACATTCAAATGGTTTTCCTCGTCTGACTTCCTCAACATGTTAATTTATTCACTGAGTTAAACTGTCTGACCTGATGCAAGAGATAGATTCAACACCACATTATATAGCTGTATACATCGCTAGAGATAAAGTTTATGGTCCTGTAGCTGAGTCAGAACAGCTACAGTATATACCTGAAAACTACCTGGACCAGTCACCCTAACATTAATAGTATGTAAACTATTGGAAGTGATGATAATGGACCATATCCAATAATTTGTTGATGTAAATAGTATAATTAGTAACCAGCATGGATTTATGAAATATCATTCTTGCCGGACCTACCTGTTAACATTATATGAGGATATGATCTGTAATCAGCAGAGTGGGAAGCCAGTGAATGTGGTATACCTGGATTTTGTCAAAGTATTTGAAACAGTGTCCCATAAATGCTTAATTTACAAATTGAAGTCTGTTGGCATAAATGATAGTGTATTTACCTGGACAGAAAACTGGTTATAGAAGTACATCCAGATGATGGAAAATAGCGTAGCTGCTGAATGGAGTAAGTTGTAAGTGGGTACCCCAAGGCTCTGTCTTGAGACCAAATCTGTTTAACTGTTCATAAATGATATAGAGGTTGGAATAAATAGTTCATTCTGAGTTCTTTCTGATAATACAAAGCTAAGCAGCATAATAACTTCACAACAGCATCTAGCAACTTTATAGGAAGACCGCGAAAAAATAAAGGGGTGAGCAACTTCATGGCAAATGAGGTTTAATATCAATAAATGTAAGTAAATGTATTTGGGGGCTAAAAATAAGAATGCAAGTTACCAGGGGCGGACTGACCATTTGGAACCCGAGGGCCCGGGGTCAGTAGGGGGCCCCATGAGATGCCCCTGGTACCTTTTTCATAGGCTTTTTTGAGTTTGGGCAAGGATACAGGGGCCCCATGATCCCCTATTGCCCGGGGGCCCCATGAGTTGTCAGTCCGCCCCTTGCAAGTTACTCGCTATGAGGAAGAACAGCTAAAAACATTAAATATTTTCCCTGTGAAGAAGAGACACTTAAAGGAGAAGTATAGCCAAAGCTATTTTGTCTATATCTATCCTTAAGGTCACAGGAGTGCAGTTCGTTCTGAACTCCTGTGACCTGTCTTCAGCTGACAGAGGGCTAAATCCTGCTGTCAGCTGATGTCACTCAGCCAGTCCAGGCTCTAAAAAGATTCCCACCAAATGGTCGGTATCCACCCAGAAGTCTGGACTGACACCTTGTTCAGCCTCTCAGGGATCCGTCAAGAACCTGAGCCAGCCCCTCCTGAGCTAAGTGAGCGCTGGAGGGGCAGAGCAGAGAGCTGGAGACTGACAATCATGGCTCTCTGCTCAGAGTGGAGTGTGAACTGAGCAATCAGTGGTGTTTGATCGCTAGGTTCTCACTGCAGAGCCAGCAGGGGACAGATGCAGCATCAGATCTGCTGCATCCACCTATATGAGTATAATTATTTTTTTTTACAAGTACATACTTCTCTTTTGAGAGGAGATATGATTGCAATATACAAATACCTAAATGGTAATTCTAGCATAGGGGAAAAACTATGCAGTCTAGGGTTGCTTTACCACTTGTCTACCGGGCTCTTATACCCCCTTCCTTACCAGTCCAATTTTCAGCTTACAGCGATGTTGCACTTTAAAATTACAACTGCGCGGTCATGCAACATTGTACCCATATGAAATTGTTACCATTTTTTTCTAAGATTTCATTTGGTGGTATTTACTTGCCACTGGGTGTTGTACTTTTTGCGCTATAAACAAAAAAACAGCAAACAATTTGAAAAAAAAGTTTCTATTATAAAATTTTGCAAACAGACAATTTTTCTCCTTCACTGATGTACGTTGATGAGGCTGCACTGATAGGCGGCACTGATGGGCACTGATAGGCAGCACTGATGAGCACTGATAGGCAGCACTGAAGGGCACTGATAGGTGGCACTGATAGGCAGCACTAATGAGGTGGCACGGATAGGCGGCACTGATAGGTGACACTGATAGGCGACACTGATGATGGGTACTGATAGTCAGCACTGATAGGAAGCACTGACTGGCGGCACTGTTGGGCACTGACTGGTGGCACTGCTCATTGACAGGCGCAACTGCTGGGCACTAACTGGTGCAACTGCTGGGCACTGACTGGCGGCACAGACTGGCAGCACTGCTGGGCTGCACTGATGGGCACCGGTGGGCACAGGTGAGTGGCACTGCTGGGCACAGGCGGGTGGCACAGGTGGGTGGCACTGCTGGGCACAGGTGGGTGGCACAATTGGGTGGCACTGATGGGCCCCGGTTGGGCGGCACTGCTGGGCACAGGTGGGTGGAACTGGTGGGTGGCAATACTGGGCACCGATCATCAGGGCACTGATCATCAGTGCCCTGATGATCGGTGCTGATCCCTGCTCTGACAACTGCCGGTTCTGGGCAGTACTTTTCTCACGCTTTGACAGCATGAGGAAAGTGCAGCCGAGAACCGGCAATTGCATTTCCCTGTCATCAGCGTATCACTGGACACGGCTGATCACGTGGTAAAAGGCCGCTGTGATTGGCCTTTTACCACATCATGGTCAGCTGTGTCCGTAGGACATAACGATCACAGAGATCGCTGGGTGCACGCACCCGGGGGAGAAGAGCACGTTCTGGGAGGACGTCATATGATGTCCACCCAGAACTGGCAAGCTGCAGTGCAACCATCATTCGGCTATCTGCGGTCGGCAACTAGTTAAAACACGTGGCCACTCAATGAAGTTGAACGAGAAGCGATTTAACCTTAAAATGTGTAAGAGGTTCTTTACTGTTGGGGCGGTAAGGATGCGAAAATCCCTTCCATAGTTTGTGGTGTCAGCAGGGAGTGTTGATAGTATAAAAAAAGTTTAGGCATCTTAACGAATGCAATATACAGGAATATGGGCAATGGTAGTGACATATATACAGTACATATACACACACACACACAGCCATGCATTTTGAATTGGATGGACCGGCATTCAACCTTACCAACTATGTGACTATGTAACATAGTCATGTGCTGAACACAAAGGAAGAACTAATTTTGAGGACTCTGAGAATCAAAGAGGAGTTTGAAAGTGGTCCTGAGTAGAAGGAAAAGGGCTTCATAACCACAAGAACTAAGGTATAAAGTCTGTGCCAAAGGGGATTTCTCAAGAACAAAGAAGAAACTTCACCTGAGGATGATATTAGTTCCCAGTTTCCTGCAATCGCTTGAGTAGAGCCTGCAGCCTCTTTGTTACAGAAAACACAAATATCTATAGCAGGGATAGCAAGTTATTTTTTCTGAACTCACACCTAACATTTATATCCTGCAGACAAAATCTTCCTACTGCTGGATATGCCTGAGCAGTGAACCCTCACAGACTGCTATAGGACAATCTCTCAAACATCTTCTGTCTCATAAAACAGCCACATAGAAGTCCATGAGGACTCACTATGCAGGGAATTGCATGCTGTATGTTCAATGGTTTAAACATACAAATGTACAGCTACAAATGTACAGTATAGCTGTTTCCATCCTTATAGACCAAGTGTACTTGCAGGCAAAGTAAACTTTCCCACACTAACTAGCCCTCACAACCTAACCCTACCCCCTTGCTGCCCAAAGAACACGAGCACAAACATTTCTACATATTAAATTAAACACTTGACTCATGCCATTAAAATGAAAACTGATACCAACAGAGACAATATTCAGTACGTATTTTTATATATATTTGATATGATGTGCAGAGAAAGGTTAGGTAAAACTGTCTGCTTTAAATTATTCCATCATTACATATTAGCATGCTGACAGTAGACCTCTACTTCACACCCCTATATGTAACAACATACAGTACATACCCTTCTCACTTTTTTCAGAAAAAGGACTCCAAAGCATGTGGAGCATAATTAAAATGAAATAGGAAAAAAGCCATGATCTCCATGGCACACCACAGACTCCACACTCTGGCCTGCATTTTATAAATGGGCTGTACAATTCAAGCCACAGTGAGGATTACTTTGCAACACACAGTGGAGAACATTGAGCGATATCCAATTTCTGCTATAAATACCCCCCCAAAGTGGTCTTGCAGGAACTAACATGCATATATAATCGTATAACAGAAAATGATTATATGGTAGTGGCCTACACATAACTCCAGACTCAAGGCACCTTAAATTCCTTTACTTTAAATATTTTTTTCCCAAGTCTACCACTTATTAAAACCGATTTTAAAGTATAGGAAATACCAACAATCTTACAAATGCTTTTAGAACAATGAAACTTTTTCAGATGTCTACAAGTGTAATGTATTAGAACATCTGACCAATTAAATCAAACTTTCTTCAACAGATGCACATTATTTTTCATTTTACAATAGTGTCAGGAATAGCTAGACTGAATTTGGCAAACTAAATAATTCCAGGAATAAAAATAAACACTTGCCCGTGGATAAAGTCTATTGATAACATGTCATTCTTACATCAATGGGACTGTAATTGTAACCATTGTTGTAAAGCACATTGCTTTTGCCAGCTGGCAAAATAACTTTGGTCTGTACTAAGAAAATGTAACATTAACATTAAGTTCATTGTGTGTTAATAGGGAAAGTCCTCATGGTTTTGTTATGAACATTTTATAGTCACATTACAGCATTATGTTTTAGCCATCAAAGACTGAAAAAAGTGTGAATGTATAGTTGAAGCAGAACTCTGGGCAAACAGTAATTGCACAGTTATACTATATATATATATATATATATATATACTGGGGCACTCATATGTCGTGGGCCAGTCCAGAGACCTTTAATCAAGATAGCAGACAACAGAATGTGCATGGAACAGCGTGTGGTGAGAAAGTTTCTCATGAACGAAGGCGTAAAACCCACAGATATCTACAGAAGACTTCAATCACAGTACGGTGATGAGACACTCAGCCACAGTAGGACATTTGAATGGTGTAAATTAGAGATGAGCGAATTATTCAAAAATTCGATTCGGCTGATTCGCCGAATTTGCGGGAGAAATTTGATTCGATGCGAATTTATTCGCTGCGAATTTAACTTATTAAAAGGGTTTCTAGGCTTCAGAGAGCCTTTATATTAGTGCAGAACACTGTACCTTTAATTTAAATGCCCTTGGAGTCTGCTGGGGAAGAGAAATAATACTGTCAGTCAGTATGACATGCAGATGAGTGCCGTCGATCTTAGAATCACCGCACACTTCACTCATTTGGGCAGTCACGGGGCACGACGAAGAAGAAAAAGAAGAAGAAGAAGAATGAAAAGAAGAATGAAAAGAAGAAGAAGAAGAATGAAAAGAAGAAGAAGAAGAATGAAAAGAAGAATGAAAAGAAGAAGAATGAAAAGAAGAAGAAGAAGAATGAAAAGAAGAATGAGAAGAAGAATGAAAAGAAGAATGAAAAGAAGAATGAGAAGAATGAAAAGAAGAATGAAAAGAAGAAGAAGAAGAATGAAAAGAAGAATGAGAAGAATGAAAAGAAGAATGAAAAGAAGAATGAACAGAAGAAGAAGAAGAATGAAAAGAAGAAGAAGAAGAATGAAAAGAAGAATGAAAAGAAGAAGAATGAAAAGAAGAAGAAGAAGAAGAATGAAAAGAAGAATGAAAAGAAGAAGAAGAAGAATGAGAAGAAGAAGAATGAAAAGAAGAATGAAAAGAAGAAGAAGAAGAATGAAAAGAAGAAGAAGAGGAATGAAAAGAAGAATGAGAATAAGAATGAAAAAAAGAATGAAAAGAAGAATGAGAAGAATGAAAAGAAGAATGAAAAGAAGAAGAAGAAGAATGAAAAAGAAGAAGAAGAATGAAAAGAAGAATGAAAAGAAGAAGAAGAATGAAAAGAAGAAGAAGAAGAATGAAAAGAAGAATGAAAAGAAGAAGAAGCAGAATGAAAAGAAGAAGAAGAAGAATGAAAAGAAGAAGAATAAGAATGAAAAGAAGAAGAAGAATGAAAAGAAGAAGAAGAAGAATGAAAAGAAGAATGAAAAGAAGAAGAAGAAGAATGAAAAGAAGAAGAATAAGGATGAAAAGAAGAAGAAGAAGAATGAAAAGAAGAATGAGAAGAATGAAAAGAAGAATGAAAAGAAGAAGAAGAAGAATGAAAAGAAGAAGAAGAAGAATGAAAAGAAGAATGAAAAGAAGAAGAAGAAGAATGAAAAGAAGAAGAAGAAGAATGAAAAGAAGAATGAAAAGAAGAAGAAGCAGAATGAAAAGAAGAAGAAGAAGAATGAAAAGAAGAAGAAGCAGAATGAAAAGAAGAAGAAGAAGAATGAAAAGAAGAAGAAGAAGAATGAAAAGAAGAATGAAAAGAAGAAGAAGAAGAATGCAAAGAAGAATGAAAAGAAGAATGAAAAGAAGAAGAAGAATGAAAAAGAAGAAGAAGAATGAAAAGAAGAAGAAGAAGAATGAAAAGAAGAATGAAAAGAAGAAGAAGAAGAATGAAAAGAAGAAGAATGAAAAGAAGAATGAGAAGAAGAATGAAAAGAAGAATGAAAAGAAGAATGAGAAGAATGAAAAGAAGAATGAAAAGAAGAAGAAGAAGAATGAAAAGAAGAAGAAGCAGAATGAAAAGAAGAATGAAAAGAAGAAGAAGAAGAATGAAAAGAAGAAGAAGAAGAATGAACAGAAGAATGAAAAGAAGAAGAAGAATGAAAAGAAGAAGAAGAAGAATGAAAAGAAGAAGAAGAAGAATGCAAAGAAGAATGAGAAGAATGAAAAGAAGAATGAAAAGAAGAAGAAGAAGAATGAAAAGAAGAATGAAAAGAAGAAGGAGAATGAAAAGAAGAAGAAGAAGAATGAAAAGAAGAATGAAAAGAAGAAGAAGCAGAATGAAAAGAAGAAGAAGAAGAAGAAGAAGAATGAAAAGAAGAAGAAGAAAAATGAAAAGAAGAATGAAAAGAAGAAGAAGAATGAAAAGAAGAAGAAGAAGAATGAAAAGAAGAAGAAGAAGAAGAATGAAAAGAAGAAGAATGAAAAGAAGAATGAGAAGAAGAATGAAAAGAAGAATGAAAAGAAGAATGAGAAGAATGAAAAGAAGAATGAAAAGAAGAAGAAGAAGAATGAAAAGAAGAAGAAGAAGAATGAAAAGAAGAATGAAAAGAAGAAGAAGAAGAATGAAAAGAAAAAGAAGAAGAATGAAAAGAAGAATGAAAAGAAGAAGAAGAAGAATGAAAAGAAGAATGAAAAGAAGAAGAAGCAGAATGAAAAGAAGAAGAAGAAGAATGAAAAGAAGAAGAAGAAGAATGAAAAGAAGAAGAAGAAGAATGAAAAGAAAAATGAAAAGAAGAAGAAGAAGAATGAAAAGAAGAAGAAGAAGAATGAAAAGAAGAATGAAAAGAAGAATGAAAAGAAGAATGAGAAGAATGAAAAGAAGAATGAAAAGAAGAAGAAGAAGAATGAAAAGAAGAAGAAGAAGAATGAAAAGAAGAATGAAAAGAAGAAGAAGAAGAATGAAAAGAAGAAGAAGAAGAATGAAAAGAAGAATGAAAAGAAGAAGAAGAAGAATGAAAAGAAGAAGAAGAAGAATGAAAAGAAGAATGAAAAGAAGAAGAAGCAGAATGAAAAGAAGAAGAAGAAGAATGAAAAGAAGAAGAAGAAGAATGAAAAGAAGAAGAAGAAGAATGAAAAGAAAAATGAAAAGAAGAAGAAGAATGAAAAGAAGAAGAAGAAGAATGAAAAGAAGAATGAGAAGAAGAATGAAAAGAAGAATGAGAAGAATGAAAAGAAGAATGAAAAGAAGAAGAAGAAGAATGAAAAGAAGAAAAAGAAGAATGAAAAGAAGATAGAAAAGAAGAAGAAGAATGAAAAGAAGAAGAAGAAGAATGAAAAGAAGAAGAAGAATGAAAAGAAGAAGAAGAAGAATGAAAAGAAGAAGAAGAATGAAAAAAAGAAGAATTCCAGTACAGCAAAAAGTGTATCTGCAGAGAGCTCCGCTATTTCTGACAGTTCTCTGACAGTTCCTTCACATTTACAGCGGTTGAAACATTGTATCTATTTGTTTCCGAATAAAAACATCTGTATCCTAAATGGAAACAAATAGATACAATGTTTCAACCGCTGTAAATGTGAAGGAACTGTCAGAGAACTGTCAGAAATAGCGGAGCTCTCTGCAGTGACACTTTTTGCCGACTGATCGGGGAAAATTTGATTCGTGCATCCGAAGTTTGCTAAAATTCGGATTCGGTGCGAATCGAATTTTTCCTAATATTCGAAACGAATTCCACTTCGCCAAGTTCGATTCGCTCATCTCTAGTGTAAATGTTTCAAAGATGACCGTACGTCTGTCAGTGACAATCTCAGCCATGCTGGTTCCCAGCCCACAGCACTCATTCCTTTGTACATTCAGCCTGTGGAATACCTGATCCTGAAAATCAACACATAACCTGTCGTGAAATTGCACAAGAGACAAATCTTTCTGTGGGAACGGTGAACACAATCATTCATGAGCATTTTCGAAAAGTTAGTGTAGACTGGGCACATCATTTCACTCAAATCAAAACAAGCATCAAAGCAGTGGAATCACGAGGACTCACCACCACCAAACACATTTACAAAAATTGCGTCTGCAGGTAAAGTGATGGCAGGTGCTTTCTCCAACAAATGTAACATTATTCATGTGGATTTTCTACCCCATGGTGCCACTATTAGCAGTGAATGTTACTGTTGTGTTCTGAGTGATGTGCATATGCACCTGCAGGAAAAAAATGGCCTAGTTTGATCACTAAGGGTATCCTGTTTCTCCAAGATAATGCACAAGCTCATACTGCTCACTGTGCACATTACAACTACAAGTGGTTTCCACCTGTTTGAAACCCTAAAAGAGTTCCTCGGAGGTCAGCATTTCAGCACTGATAATGAAGTGAAGCAGGCAGTCCTAGGATGGTTCAGGCATACTGACAAATCTTTCTATGCTGAAGATTTCCAGACATTAGTTAAATACTGGAATAAGTGTATAAATGTAGCAGGGAAGTATGGCAAAAAATAAATGCAGTTTCTACTCATTAAAATGTGTTCTTTTATTATAAACACAAAAGTCCTGGTTTGACTTCAGTTTCTTAAAAAAAAAAAGCCTTCTGGTTGATCCATTTTTTTTTGTGACACACTTAGGAAATAAATATTCTTTCACTTCCTGTTAAGACTACAGGACAGAAAGTGAAGGGGTAAAGTGAAAGCTCCCCCATAAGATGCAGAGAACAGTTTTCCCTATACTGTGCTACCCAAAATGAAAGAAAAAAAAAGTTTTGGCTTTAGATTTACTGTAATAAGCAAAAGAAATCAGACAGGATTACAGTTGTTACTTTTGCTCATATTTGGTAAATAGTTAAAGTGACACTAAACTCAACAACTTTATTTTTTATAAATTAATAGCAACATGTTTAAATATAAGTAGTCCGTACTTTCTATCTTGCTCTTCCTATTTTCAAACTCTAAAATGTAAGCTTTTTTTCTGATATTCTTAGACATTGTGTTCTAGAGTGACTATGTTCACTCTCTTTTCCCTCCTTGTATATGTTTCACGTTTGCCCCCAAAGACTACACATCTACATACATACATATTGGAATTGTAGCATGCATAGAGCAGAGCAT
Organism: Staurois parvus; assembly: GCF_062004578.1. NCBI lineage: Eukaryota > Metazoa > Chordata > Amphibia > Anura > Ranidae > Staurois > Staurois parvus. The sequence goes on along the minus strand of NW_028317887.1, from coordinate 848,052 downwards.
GTGATCAGAAATGCCAGAATTGCTCACTCTACACTATTAGCTGTGAGGTGCATCAGTGTAGGATAAGGAGCTTGCCCAGGACAAAAAGAAGCCTGGAAACAATGGTTAGATACTTTAAAAAAAAACCCCAAAAAAACAGACCCAAGGCATACTTAACATATTAGAATAATTGGTGTGAAAAAATTAGTTTAGCGTCTCTTTAAAGAATTGCCTAGTAAAGGACAGAGAAGGCAAAGGCCCTCACTGGATTACGTTGTACAGTTTCTTAAAATAAACTAGTGAACAGTAATACATTCTAACTAGTATTTGTTGGTTAAATTTTCTTTCACTGGTAAAGAACCATAGCACATTTCACCATGATCAGGGAATAAATAACTAAAGTTGCATATATTCCTTTGATTTTTTTTTCTTTTTTGTGGGGGGAGGGTGTAGCAATCATGCATACAGAGATGGAAGCGGTCATCCATTTTGCTCCAAACCCCTCCATTTTGTATCTCTCTCTCCCAAATCAGTCTCCCTCCTTTGATTTTCCCCCCTTCCTCAGGAATGTGGTCGGTGTGTGTTTGCAGAGATCACAGGTAACAAACTCATTAGGAGGGCGTCATGGCTATAAACCTCACCAGCTAGGTGCCCCGATGTTTGCCAGACTCTTGCTAGAAAAGGGGTCGTAAAGCCATAATCCGAGCCCTCGCTGAGCTTAAAAAGACATTGCAGGGTGTCGTAAAAACAGACTTACATTTAAAAACTCACTTTTCCATATAAGTTTATATCTTCAAATAGGACATAATTACATAAACATTGATCCCATATTCAGACGGCTCAATTTAAGACAAGTCTTCTGGTATATTACACTCCCTATCTGGCATATACAGGACAGCAGAAAATTATATCTCCGTAACCATTCAAGTGGATATTTCATATTTCATATCTAACCGTTCAGCAGAAGATTCTGCGTACTAATCTACTCATGGATAGAATGTTATATGTCTCTAGGGTAAGTTATGAACCATAATATGATTTGTGCAGGCTTTGGTCATAGCCTGAGGTCTCCACCTACAACTCCCTCCCCAAATGAGGCGAGTGGTTCTCTATTTCAGGGAGACACACTGTGGAGTTGCTAGAAAAAGCTAAGCTGAGCTGAGTTAGGGAGTTGAAGTTTCTCCCTTTATAACATCGGAACTAAGGTTGAGAGATAAGGCATCCTTTTGGCTCATGAAACCTGATCTGCTTAAACCAGGACATTTGGCAAGTACTTTAACCCTCTAAACTCCTTTCTGTTAACTCTTTGCTGTGCTATTGCTTTCTATATATTTATATATATATTGGCTACATATTTTTCTGTAAATATTTTTATTGCACCCTTTTGACCTTTTAGTAATAAATCTTACTTTCTGAAAGTGTTGAACTGTTTCTAAAGCTCTTTAATGCAAACTCAGAACCCCTGCCTCTGAAGAGCGCCACTGTGTGTGTTTAACCCTCTGTGTAACCTGCCTGCGGTGACAGTGGTATACAGACGATTATCCAAACATCATAGTGTTATTGCTGATATTGCCGAGTTTCCTCTTTCTCTGTACAAAAAGGAGGTGGTGGCAGTGTGAAGGGTTAATTGCGTAATTAACCTGACCCAGTAACAATCGCTCTCAGGCTGCAAATACACAGATTGTGGTCCATTAGCTGGAAAATCTGTGTGCAGGGTGCAGCTGAGCATGACATTGTTACGCACGTAACAGCGCAGTTTTAGATTGGCTAGTCCTTCGGTCATGAGTTTGGTGAGAAGGACTGGGGTCTGACGCCACGATCATCACAGAGGGCACCAAATTCCTGCATTTTTTTATTTTCTAGGGCACCAAGGAGGGTGACTAAACAAGTTGCAATCTGACTGTACAATCCAATCAATGTGTTTGCTTTGTGCCTGTCCTTATATCAATAATATGTAGTAGATGTAAAGGAGATTGCACAATCTGAATATACATGAGTTGATTTGCTACAACTGGAGAGTGAAAAAAATCTGGTGTACCTATGCATGGTAGCCAATCAGCTTCTAACTTCAGTTTGTTCAATTAAGATTTGACAAAAAAAACTGGAAGCTTATTGGTTTTAATGCAGATCTGCACTCCCTAGTTTTAGTAAATCAACCCCATAGTGTTTGTGGAACTCTTTTTAAAAGGAAGGTGAACAAGAAGAATAACCTAGTAATTTTTCAGATTTCAAAAATAAACAGATTTACCCAATCTAAGCTGTATCCTGATTCCTGTAGCCACACCCATCTCTACTTTTGATAAATACAATCATGCAAATTTAATGGCGAAACAAATTCCTTGACCCTAATCAACTCAACCTTCAAGTCTCCAAATGTACATTTTAACATATAATGTACAAGATACATTTTACTTTCCATGACCAGAGGGGTTAAACATTTGCTTGAAAACAAATTCGGATTTTGCATTAGCATTAAATATTAAATGTCCAATCTACATTTCCTCTTGAGGTTGAAAAATATTTTGCACTGTCATAAAAAGTAATTAAACTAACATAACTGTATTGCATCTTACAGCATGATAGCTTTCATGATATATAATTGCCACCATATCACATTAACACTGCAGTAAAAATCAGCAGCTTTATATTTTTAATATAGGTAGCAATATAACTGTGTAATTAAAATGTAATATACCAGTCTGACAGAGTTGTTAGCATAGCTAAATTAAGATGCTTTGAAATTTACACGTCTGTCTAGTATTTGTTTGGGTTTAAATTATTTTTCATTTATACGTACATCTTCTTAAAAATACACTTAAAACAGAACTAAACCCTCCTATCCTTTCACTGAAGGAAGCTGCCATCTTAGCCTCTAATTGATTTGCAACCGTCATGATGCTGCACATGTGATCAGTTATGACACCAGCAGGGGCGGACTGACAACTCATGGGGCCCCCGGTCAATAGGGGATCATGGGGCCCCTGTGTCCTTGTCCAAACTCAAAAAAGCCTATGAAAAAGGTACCAGGGGCATCTCATGGGGCCCCCTACTAACCCCAGGCCCTCGGGCAGTGCCCGAGTTTCCAAATGATCAGTCCGCCCCTGGACACCAGCCATTTGATGGTTTGGCAGTTTGGTTGTGGTGTACAACCAATGTGACAGCTAGCATTCCCCGCATGCCGCGAATGTAACTATTTTTGAAACGGTTTAAACAATGGGTTTAAAAAGTAGCTGTACTCTCCTTACATTATTTTCACATACCCTGTCGGTGTGCTTAGGGAGCGTTTTGTCTACATAGGCTATCCTTTTAACCTCCCTAGCGGTATGATTATGTCAATATTTCTGTGCTCAAAGCGGTAAATTTTTTTTTGCATGGAAATATGTCTTTTTTTTATTGTAGGCCTGTAATTTTTAGGAATAACTTACTGAAATATGTGCAAACAAGAGTCTAGTAAACATCCCGGGTAGGATAAAATTTGAAACACGAAATCATAAATTATAATTTAATATATAATCATAAAAAAATTAATATAACAATTATAAATTTAATTCAATAATGTAATCAAACCAAAAACACTGAAATTTGAAATATAGCGTCAAGTTCGCACATCACTGAGCAAAGTCGCAAAATAGTTTTCAGTGTCTGATGACAAATTTCCCCACAGATCATTATCACTGAATTCTGCAAGTGGTTCTGATTTACTATCACTGTTCTCTAGCTGGTCTAAAACCGCTTTTGACCTAAAGGGACACTTTTTGGACGCCATGGACTTTTCTCAGTTTCCAGGCAGAAAGAACAGTAAAAATGCAGGCAGGGCACTGGACAAAGCACTAGGGACAAAATGTATGTGAAATGGTTTGATACAGTAATGTTTTACTATGTGATTTTAGTGTATTGAGTGGATGTCACTTTTAAAATATTTGGATTTCCCGCCGGTTCTGTCCCCCGTACGTCCCGACTCTCACAGGGGACGGAACCCGGAAGATGGATGCCGGCATCGGCCGGAGAAGATGGCCGGGGTCACTGCAAGGGGGAAATCGCGGGAGCGCAAGACAAGGTAAGTGAAACAGGGATCCCTGAGCAGTGCCGCATGGTATTCTTGAGTGTAGCTCGGGATTACAGCTTTTGGTACTGAAAGTTTACCCCGAGCTACACTTGGGAATACCGCCAGGGAGGTTAAAATAAAATCAACATGTTTTATTTGGTGTGGTATACCTCATAACCCCTGTGTGCTGATGGCCATTTCTTCTAAGGGCACCCGACTCTCCGGTGCATGCTCATTCCCTGGAGTTAGTGCAACTGGCTACCTAGCATGCACATCCAAAACACACAATTGTTAACAAGTTGCCATAGCAATGGCAGCATCAGTGGAAGTTCCCACCCTATTATTTAAGCAGCTTGTCAACAATAGTGAAGCCTGAAGCAACAGAGGCACGTTTTGGGGACATGTTGTCCTCCCCTGTTGTTGTCATATCCTGTAATGAATAAAACACCCCAAACTCAAGGTCACACACACAGTGTTTTTGCGTTTGCTTGCGCCACCTCACACTGGATCTCTTGGTACTTTTGAACCATGTGATTTGGTTGCAGTGCATTTTAACCACTTAAGGTCTGGACACTTTATACCCCTTTCCAGTCCATGCCAATTTTCAGCTTTCAGTGCTATCACACTTTGAATGACAATTGCACAGTCATGCAACACTGTTCCCAAATGAAATTTGTAGCATTTTTTGAGACAGATAAAACTTTATTTTGGTGGTATTAATTCACCACTGGGATTTTTATTTTTTTGCTATATAGATGAAAAAGTCCAAACATTTTGAAAAAAAAAGTGTTTTTCTTATAAAATTTTGCAAATAAATAATCTTTCTTCATAAATCTTGGCCAAAATGTATTCAGCTATCTTTTTGGCAAAAAAAAAAAAATAACCCAAATTAGTTTATAAAAAAATGATAATTTTTCCCAAAAAGTTTTACATTTTTATTTATTTTTTATATTATTATTTATGTATTTTTTTACACTGATTGCTTTTACACCCATAAAGGCTGTAAAAGCAATAATTTCTCCTTCTCTCTGGCTGCATTCCTGGAACCATTGAGAAATACTTTGAGAGCTGTGATTGGTCACAGCTTGTCACATGGTAAAAGACTATTGTGAATAGCCTTGTACAATGTGACCAATGTGATCATTCACAGAATTCACAAGTACTAAACAATGCTGTTAGGAAGTGACATCTTGTTTACAACTGTTCATGTGATCACTGATTGGCCAATCAGTCATCACATGAATCTGATCTTACAGCGCGGTTACGTATAGCGATCTGTGTTCCGTTGTGTCTGCATCTTCCCCCCGCAAGAGGTTAAAAAGTACTTTGGTGGAGTGTGGTGCGATTTCATGTGTATGTACTGTATGAATGTGAGTTAACCTACCTGGCGGTATTCCTGAGTGTAGCTCGGGGTAAAATTTCAGTACCAAGAGCGGTAACCCCGAGCAACACTCGGGCTTTCCATGTGGTGTTGCTCAGGGATTCCCTGCAGCGCTTACCTTGTCCTTCGCTCCCACGATGCGTCCCCTGCAGCGTCCCCAGCCATCTCCTCCGGCCGATGCCGGCATCCGGCTTCCGTGTTCCGGTTTCTGTGACATCGGGACGTACGGTGGCCGTAACCGGCGGCAAATTTTAAAATTTTAAAAAATTTCATTTTTTTGTAAACGAATATCACATAGTAAAACATTGCTGTTTCAAACCATTTCACATACATTTTGTCCCTACTGTTTTGTCCTGTGCCCTGCCTGCATTTTGACTGTTCTTTCTGCCTGGAAACTTAGAAAAGTCCATAGCGTCCAAAAAGTGTCCCATTAGGTCAAAAGCGGTTTTAGACCAGCTAGAGAGCAGCAATAGTAAATCAGAACCACTTGCAGAATTGAGTGATAATGATTCGTGGGGAAATTCCTCATCAGACACTGAAAACAATTCTGCGACTTTGCTCAGCGATGTGCGAACTTGGCGCTATATTTCAAATTTCAGTGTTTTTGGTTTGATTATATTATTGAATTAAATTTATTATTATATTATTATTTTTTAGGATTATTTATTAAATTATAATTTATGATTTCGTATTTCAAATTTTATCATATCCGGAATGTTTACTAGACTCTTTTTTGGACAGATTTCAGTAGGTTATTCCTAAAAATTACAGGCCTACAATAAAAAAAATACATATTTCCATGCAAAATAATGGTACCGCTTTCAGCACCAAAAATCTGAAATAATCATACTGCCAGGGAGGTTAAGGACCTTAATTTGTAAGTTACTTGAGGGTTAAGGACTGATGTGATTGTACAATGAATATGTATATGTACATTGTACAATATATATGTACGTAAATTGACGGCACTATATAAGTACCTCAAATAAATCCAGAAAGTCTAATCAGCAAAAGTGCTATGTGTGCTTTACTGGTCGTTACTTACCCTTGATAACTTATCTTTCAAATCTTACCTTGACCAAAGGCTTCTATACGTAGCTGTGAGGCCTACCTGGCACAGGCTTACACATTTCCACATTGAAGAGTCTATGGTACTGAGATGTTTAAGGATAAAGAAACTACCATCAACAGTATATTCAGATTCTTTTCTTAAGGAATAGAATGACATCCTCACTCAATGTTCTATGACTCTCATGAAACTTATTTTAACATATGAAGAAAAATTATTGCTTGAGGTGAATCAGAATATAACTTAAATGAAGGAATCGGTTGCACAACATCACATGCTTGCCGTGTATGGTGATCTTAATGAGGATCTTATGTTCAACATCAATAATCTGGAAATGGAGATAATGGAAACAAAAAGGTCTAAATATTTATGGGATTTAAAAGGATTATGAAGAAGGAACTGTGTATGTGAATGAAACAGAAGATTCCCACACTCTATATTGAAAAAAAAAGATCAGGATCAACATCAGACAAAAGGGTTAACTTCAGTTCACCTGAAGCTTTGGATACTCAATATGAACTTTCAGATACAGTTGAATCAAGGTCTCCTAATACCTCCTGGAGCTCGACGGGGTTGTTTTTTTCCAGAGAAGTTTCTCCCGATCCACCGGGACAAAGCCCTCAAGTAAAATCCAAAAAGCATTTGCAAAAAGAAACAAAATGACAAGACAGGGGTGGACATGTTGGCAAAACAGGATACAGAAAATATCTGAAACGCACAAAGAAAACCAAGGGATAGGTACTAGTAATGTTGTTAATTTATCATCTACACCATTATCTGATTATGAACTTTCCCTTCTATCCAAAGGATAGGATCTTTTTCTCCAACCTGTCAGTTTGATGTCTTTTCCACTTTGTTAGATATCAATCAGTTTGTGAGAAACCTCATGTTGAGGAAACATTTTAATGAAGATATGATTGATATAGATAGCACACCACATGCTGTGCAGCTTGAAGACAGTTTACCATCATCCTTTTGTTTTGAGCATTTGTTCATGGTTTCCACTTTGGATAGCCTTCAGTCTGAGTCTGGTATGGGCCGATGTGGTATTGTTAAACGTTCTGTCACCACAGGTGACAGATACTTTTATCTTGTCCAAGCTCGGAGTGAGGCAGTAGACTCATTTCAGCATATTTTAGAAATAGAATTGAATAAATTGAATCTGATCATTCCAATTTTCCATCATCTCCCAAAAATACACAAACAGCATACCCCGTCCAGGGACATCCTATAGTGGCAGGAATAGGATCTTTATTGGAAAGGCTCAGTGAATGCGTTGATAAACACCTCAAACCCTTTTTTACCTGCTTACCAGGATATTTAAGGGACACTGGCCATCTTTTAGCCCATACACATGAGATCAAGTGGACAGAGCAGAACAACTGGCTCACTATAGATGTTAAAGCACTGTATTCAAGCATATCACACCATCTAGTCCTATCAGCTATTAAACATCACTTGATATATTATAGTACACATAATATGCAGCTAAGGGAATTTTTGTGCATGGCAGTTGAATTTTTGCTTAAGCACAATTTCTTCATGTTTGATTTGAAATATTACATCAAATGTCAAGGGGCATTAATGGGAGCTAAGTTCTTCCCTTCATTAGCAAATGCATATATGGGATGGTGGGAGGAGACTTTCTTATTTTCTCACAATAACATATATAGATCTCATATTGCCCGATACAGTCATTTTATTGACGATCTGATTTTAGTCTGGACTGGTACAGTTTCGGAGATAAAATTTTTTATTGCATATCTGCATTATAATAGTTTCAATTTGGAACTTACATATAACTGCTATCCGAATACTATTAATTATTTAGATTTGACTTTAACAGAACATGTGGAGAGTGGAAATGTCACTACCAAAACATATAGAAAACGTGTAAAAAGTGTATGGGTGATTCTCTATTACTTGCCTCTAGCTATCACCGGACACATACTATTAAAGCATTACCTATAGGTAAATTTGTTAGGATGAGAAGGAATTTTTCCACTCAATCTGATTTTTTAAAGGAATGTGATATAGTCTCAGTGTCAGGAATGGACTGGCCAGCAATGGTGGGACTCACCTGCCTTTTGATCTGTGGTACCAGGGCTGGCCAGCGGGTGCTCCCAGCAATCAGAGACTCAACCTTTCAGCCAGCTAACACCTGGAACTGATGATACTGGTGTATTTAAGGGATGGCCAGACTTGCAGACTCTGCCTTGGTGTTGTGTTTGTCCTGGGCCCTGTATCTGTCCTGCATCCTGTTTCTGTTCCTTTGCTGACCCTGCCTGATCTGAACCGCTGCTGACTTCTCCTGCTCTGATCCCGGCTCGCTCCTGACCATCCCTCTGCCTGACCCTCTGTACCACGCTGCTTGCTACCTGTTCTGATCCCTGGCTTGTGACCCTGACCATCCCTCTGCCTGACCCTCTGTACTACGCTGCTAGCTACCTGCTGAACCTGGCCTGTGACCCCGACCCATCTCCGCTTGCTCCCCCTGTACCTACCTGCCCTATTGATATTGACCCGGCCTGCCTGACGACGCTTGCTTGTATGTACTGTTATCTGTGGGTGGTTGGTTTGGTTTGTTTGCACTGTATTATGTTTTAGTATTGCACTGCGTTTATGTTTGTATGGTTAGTGTTAATAAATTATATTGTTTATCACATATCTGAAGTCTGCGTTTCCCTGCGTCAGTCACATACCTCTGGTCACACTTGGGAGCCCTGACACTCAGAGAGGCTAAGAGAGCAGGGGTATAACAAATATCTAGTATATCAAGGAAAGATTGCAGCCCTAGAGAAATATCGGGATAATTTAATTATTTAACCTTCAAAGAAAAACAAATTCCATAAACATAAATCACGTCATAAAGTTCATTTTTTGACCACATGCTCCATACAATACAATCAAATTGTCAGCATTGTTAAGAGATGTTTACCGATTCTTTATGCTGATACGGCGTTGTAATTTTTCCGGTAGGAGAGCTCCCACTTTAGGTACTTTACTATCACCTAGCTTGTTTTGTTCAAGAACCTATCTTAAAAGTAGTGAATGGTTAAGAACTAAGGGTTCTTACATATGTGGTAAAAACACATGTAGACAATGTAAAAGACATAAAAAAAGTACTGCAGTTAATTCCTTTTCTACAGGGAAAACATATGCGTTGAAAGGTTATATTAACTGGAATTCCAGAATGGTTGTTTTTATTACAGAATGCAGTGTCTGTTATCTTCAGTTTGTGGGGTGTGCCATTCATTCATTACGAGTTAGAATATCTGAACATTAGAACGACACTAACAACCCACATGCTAAAAACATTTCTAATGTCTCTAAACATTTTAGAGAGAAGCATGGTGGGAACCTTGATCCCTTTTCTATCCTTGGCTTGGAACATGTAAGAAAACCTATAAGAGGAGGAGATGTACACCGCACTCTACTTAAGAGTGAAGTGTGGATCAATATGCTCAATACTAGGGTCCCTTTTGGCTTAAATAATAGAATGGATCTTTTTTTTGGATTGATAAATGAATGATGATTTTACTATTTCCATTCCATATTTGAAATGCATGCATCCATGGTGAGAGCAGTGTTGCAATTGGGCATTTGTGGTGCTGCTCTTACACTAGAATGCATACAGCTGTTTTATGGGACAAAGTTTTCTTTCTCTCTTTAAAGTCTCATTGATTCACCTTCACCTGTAATGATTATTTTAATTAAGTATGTACCAACCCCATTCATTTTGGGCTGTTATGTTATATGCGTTTGTATTTTAGTTCTTTGATGTAAGCTTTGAGAAAGGCTGTGGCCTAAACGCGTCAACTTTTAGAGATTCTATATTTTCCACTGTGTGCCATTAACATTACTATGATGAGGAAATGAGTTGCCGGCTATATTGTTACATATCTTGGATTTAAAAACCAGCCTGAGCACCAGCACCCCACCCACATCTTTCTGATGAGCAGTAGAGGTGAGTTGTTGTCTCTACACATTTCCACAGCTTAAAAATGTTTCCAGCCAGCCAGGATGTCCCCTGTACATAGGTGCCACTGTCTTTATTACACTGGAAGGTCAGAAATAATATAGCTGGTTGAGTTTTTTCTCAAAATAAATGGAACCTACAGCACATGTGTGGGTGGAGAGTACACCAGCCAGCTTAGATTTTGAAGTAGAAACTGCATGGTCCTGTCTCTTTATCTTAAAATAGATCTTAACCCAAACATTATAATAACATTGAAACATGTTAATTCAATTTCAAAAGTTTTTTTAGTCTTTTTTTATTTTCAGATTTTATTAAAACAATATCTGGCGGCCCCACCATGAACATTCTAATTCAAGCACTTCCTGTTATGGATTGACCAAGTTGTGCTCTGGTGCTGCCATCTTTTCACACATGCCCCTGTTGAAGACTACAAGGGGTAGATTTACTAAAACTGGTGCACTCATAATTTGGTGCAGCAGTGCATGGTAGCCATTCAGCTTCTAACTCAAAGTGTTACTAAACCCATGACAGAAAAAACAGTCTGTATACTCAGTAAAGCATGCTTGTTATACTCACTGTGGAACCTAAGGGGTTAATCTTCTGGATTGTGTAAAAACGCTTTATTCTGAGTTCTCTGATCCTCTTCCAGTGTCCCCCTCTTATCTCCTGATAAGACATATCATGTGGAGTCACTCTGCACATGTTCAGTTTAGTGTGTATTGCTAGAAAGGTTTTTTTTCTTTGGAGAGTGCATGTGATCAATCAGCACTGTCCAAACAGAGGTCAGGGCTCTGCATCCTCCTACAGCAGAATGAAAACTCCTCCTCCACGCTTTAACCAGTGCTCGGCTGGACACTGATAGAAGTCACAAGACTGCTCTAACTGCTGATGAGAAATGGTATTTAGCAGTGTATATTTACTAAAATAATCATCTTCCATGTTCTGTGTACTGTGAGAGACCAGATATAGTAAATGCAGGGTCCTGGGTTTAGTAACACTTTAAGCTTGTTCAATTAAGCTTTTGCAATACAACCTGGAAGCTGATCGGTTTCTATAGAGAATTTCATCATATTTTGCACTCTCCAGTTTTAGTAAAAAAAAAAACTGTGTCGATGCCAACACTACAAATTCAGTCAGGTAAAACGCAACTAATTCTGAAGCACATATACAGTACATGAAAAGAATGTGAAAGGCTAGAGGAGTAAAATAAATAAATAAATAAATAAAAAGTAGGTGAAAACAGTATAATATGAAAAACATCCTGACCAGTGCTTATGATATACATTAACTTGCAAATGAAATTTAAGAACTACTTTACCTTTGAGTTTTTATAATACAGTACAGCCATATTTACCAAACGTTTACATGTGCTTCTGGGCAGTACAACAGTTCTCCTTTCTTATTCTCTCCTGAGCCATGGCATAGAGTCCACAATGATGACAATGTCTGATTTGCACTTCTCCATAGAAACCAATCAGCTTCCAGGTTTTATTGCTAAACTGAACAAGCTGAGATTAGAAGCTGATTGGCTACCATGCACAGGTGCATGAGATTCTGAGTGAACCAGCTTTAGTAAATAAACTCCACTGTGTTGATCATAAAGGGCGTCTTATCCTACATGCATTTCATAGCTCTTTTTTCAGAATACTTTTGGCTTCCAACATGGGGTTTTATTTCTACTGCTGCATTCTATAAATTGTTAAAATAAAATACAAGAGAGTTGGAGGGGTACAAGTATTAGAGTTCGTGGGAGATAAAAGAACCTGGTATATGAATCAATCTGTCACATCTGTAACACCCTGCAGTAACACTGGTTGAGGGATGTTAAATGGACACAAGATGGCAGTGTTCTGCAGTTCAGTTGAACAAAAGCTTTGATGGACTTGTAGGTTGATAGCAAGACTTCATTGTTTAATAACAAGATAACTAACTTCATTTCCCAGAGGAACTGGGTGATAGGTGAAGGCAAATAAATACAGAAGCCGAGGAACCTGAAGACAGGAAGTGGACGGTGAGAGACAGAGAGAAGATATGAGGAGAGGACTGCACGGGACGTAGGAGGTCAGGGCTGAGCCAGTCCACAGAGAGTGAAGGAGTGAGGAGGAGTTGCTGAATGCAGACACTGCTGAAAAATCAGACTGACAATCCTGCAAGCAGATGGAATGGAGTGCTGTCTTCCACAGTGCTTTTTGACTGAGGAATCAAGATAAATGAGAACCCCTCCCCTGTAGAGAGACTATCTGCTATCTGACTGAGGCTACCGATCGGGTGAGAGCGGTCCATATTCAAATCATCTAAGTTGCAAAGGACTTTGCTAAGTTAAGTTACTTTCTTTTCAGTTCAGCACCCTTTGTTTCACAAGTTATTGTGCTAAGGCCTAGATTGACAGGCCTATCCTACCTGTGGCCTACTGATTATCATACTCTCAACACATTGCATCACAGGATTCTGCTGCCATATATGCACCCTGCAGATCAATTTACATTAATGCTTCAGTTCCAGTCTGTGCTACTCATCAAGGAACTTCTTTATCACCCTAATTTGTCATCCTTAAAAGAGGAATTAACCCCAGCTGAAGTTTGCTTCCGCCCTTTTCCTTAATCTTAGCCTACTCTTAGATTTTACTCTGTATATCTTTAAGAGATATCATTCAAATTCAACATCACCTAAAGGGGAATTTTCCTTTCCTTTGTGTTCACCCCTCTTAAGGAAGTCTTGCCCTTACATTGAGAAAGATTGAAACCCTCATGTGCACCAACTAGGGCCCCATCAAGCATACAGAAGAATGGACACTTCAGAGTTGAAGGGACATTGATATATCTAAATAAAGAGTTGTTTCTCTTCATAGTTACGCCCCAGCCACCAGTGGCTGCGAGCCGAAACGTAAATTAGTCAGGCTATTTGATAGTTTCCCTTCAGCTCACTTGGAAAGAAACATCTCAGAGCTGGAGCTGCAGTTTAAATTCTGATTTGCAGAACATTTAAGAGTTGATTAAAGTGGTACTGTGGTGCAACACTTGGCTGAATTTTCTAAAGTGTTTAACTTTTAATCCATGCACATATACTAACGTCATTTTGTTGTGCTTACACTCTTTACACTTTGACCTCAATATAACCAGAATATCAATTTACTCTAAACCATGTGTGTCTATTTTTATGGTTCCAGGCCAGGGTGCCCCTAGTCAAAGGTTTAAGGTGGTGTCAGCAGGGGTTGGGCTTCCAAGGTGGGCTCAGGACAGACAGGGAACCCAAAAATACTCAGCGGCCTTCAAGGGGATAGTGCTACACAACTATCCCAAAAACTCCTGTTTTATGTGGATTTATTATTTAATATACTTGCAAAACAAGCTACCATATTTAATTGAGGCATTAGGATGATGATCTATGCAATTGCCATAAAATACAATTAACTATCTTCTTCCCAATGATATAACAGGCAAAGTCTGCCTATAATTCATTCTATTGTAGGTTATAGGGACAATCTGTTAATATTATCTCTTATTATGGATAAATAGACATCTATGTACATTAAAACCAGATTGATTTTGCAAGCTCTTATTGCCACTTTGTGCAAGCGCTTGTCTTGCTCATTCTTCTGATTTATATGAATCTCTGTCCTCCTTGTAGATTTTCTTAGCGAGCTAAACATATTTAGTCTGCTGAGCAGCCAAAATGAATGCTCCTTTTGAGCACTTAATCAATGAGTGAACTTGATTTCTGGAGTCCTTTAGGCCACATTTGTGTTAAGTCATTTAGATTGCAGCTTAAGAGCACATCAGGTATTCTCCTGTTGGCACAGAATAGAAGAGTACAATAATTGCTAGTCTCAGATCTGGGGTTATATAATAAAGGACCCCAGTCTACCCTAGCAATGAGCCTAATGTGGCAATTAAGAAAACAAGCTATAATGTGTGATTCAATCATTTGGATGGCCTACTTCATCGTATTAACCCACAACAGACCATTGCATACTTTTCTGACCAGTGCAATTTTGAACACTTTCACTGCTGTCTGCCAAATTTTTATCAAAATAACATCTACTTTATACAAAGCAACCCGTATGGTATCTTGCTCCAATATTTAACTATCCCTCTGCATAATTTGGAGATCAGTGTAGGCTGTACTACTAATGGTTAGCTGACAGCTAGCTAACAAAACTGACAGAAGCAGTGTTGTGTTTTATTGCAAAACTGAACTTGCGTTTGTGAGACTAAAATTACAATATTGTACATGTCTCTTACAAATGCATATCGTAATTTTAGTTTATGTGATTGTACTGCAGTTTTACAGAACTAATCACAGATGTAAAATTTGTTTGGGGAGGAAACACAACGCTACTTCTCTCAGTTTTGTTAGATAGCTGTGGCTAACTGTTATTAGGACAGCACAGTAAAAAGGCTTATGTGTATCAAACTGAGAATGGAGGAGACCTTCAGTAGTGTTCTTCTAGAAGCTGAAAAGGCAGCAGTGGTTTATGGGAATTCTTTATTTTTAACAAACATAAAACACTTCCTGTTCCTTATTGATAAGGGCGCAATTGCAGTGAACACTCAATTCTTCCTACTCAAAACAATGTTGATATACAGAACAAACATTAAGACATAAAAAAAAGCAAAAATTAAGGAGCTCAAAAAAGGCATGTGGTACTAGCTTCATGTCTTGGTCTCTGAGACTGAGATAACATTGTCTATCCATTATAAAACAATTGCATATGATTACTGGATGAGGTATTCCACACCACTGTTAAGTTGCTTCCATTGACCAGGAAACTTTCTGTTTTTTTGACAGGGATACTGACGGATTCCTACACACGTTAAAACTAATTTCCAGCAGATGTTATAAAAATGAAATGCAGTTTTATATAAAATTAAAATCATATTTGCACTTAACTTGTCCAACCACATATATTTTAAAATAGATCTCTTTGTCTGTATTAAAAAAAATGTCAAGCAGGAATTACCCTCTCCACATTCTAGGGACCCCCCCTAGCAAAGCATCTTGTCCCCGTGTTGATGAGGACAAGGGCCTCTTTCCCACAACCATTTCAGTGGTTGTGGAAATCTGCAGGTGAGGGCTTATCAGAATCTGGAAGAATCCTTTAATAATAAGGGGGCTCCCAGATACCGCCATCCCTATGTGACAGTGTACACCTACTCATTCACAAAAAAAAGTTTTAGCCTAGAAATAAAGACACCCAAATATGTCGAAAGCTGAGCAGGAACAAGAGAGGTAGTCTAAGAAAGCTAAAGAGGGGGAGAGAGAAGAGAGAAAAAAATGGGGGGGGGGGGAGGAGAGCATGGTTTATTTATTACAACTTTCCACAGGGGTATTGAAAATGCTAATTCACATATGTGTGGTACAGCTTGACAGCTCCGGTTTCAGTGCAAATTAAAAAGCAGTCATTCAGCGGTTCAGGTCTGGTTCAGGTCAGTATTTGAAGAGAGGAAACTGGCCTGAAATCATGTTCACAAACTCATGACATGTGCGATTCAGAAGCAGTTCCCATAGAGGTCAATGAGACTGCAGCACCTGACCCAGACCGCACTGCTCAGAAATCAGACAGGACTCTTTTTCAATTCGGACAGAATCCACACTACCAGTCTCCTGGATGTATGTGAACAGCCATCATAGGAAGCAATGTTATTTCACATGTCATGCGGATTGGATGTGGTTCAAACTGTATCCAATCGGCATATATGTGAACCGACACAGGGGTGAATTGAAAATGAAGAAGTACTTAATAAGCTGAACAAGATACCAAATATTCTGTGAACATGATACAGACTCACCTAAACAAATTATTATGGCACCCCAAAAAATCCTTATTCCTATTCCTTCACCAAATGAACACAACATGTTTCACAATTTTGCATTTTTCCAGCACCGATTCCCTTTGCAGCTCAACATTCGGTTGCAATGACATCTTAGAGTCGTTAAGGAAGATCGGGTTGGAAGACTTACATCTACCAGAAGCTGTTATTGAAGGTCTAAAAAGGGAGCAGATAACTATATAATGCCCAGCAGCTGATGTGAACCGCAGGCCTCCCTCTGTTTGAGATCCTAATAGGGGTGTATCTCCATATAGACCAACAAGACCAACATATATTTATAATATTGGATGGAAAGAAAATTCCCCTCTGCCTCCCAGCTTGTCTTCCTATTCAATGGAGTCCACTCAAATATTGTTTTAAAGATAAATAAATCTCCCATTTAGTTGCATTTGCATAATGTGGACTGAAACAGATTATTTTTTGAATGCTGATGGCTAATACATGACTGGATTGTTACAAAAAAATGCTCTTGCTCTGCAAGTAAAATGACTGATCTTGCTGTGACTTACAGTATATATGCATGATGATTCTGCCAAAAATGTTTTAGCTGGGAAAATTAGCATTACATGTCCTATTATTCCATATCATTTTTCTTTACATACTTTTTCTTTCCATTCATTTTTACATCAGTTTATACAATTAATTGTGAAACATAACAATTTTCATCAAACAGTAACAAAAGTGCTAGTTATTACAGCTTATATGTTTTATCAATATCCAGCAATCAATATAAAATGCTTGAATTTTTAAGTGCTAAATGCTGAAAATTGATTCTGTGGAATAGGTCAAATTGAAGTCATTTTGCATGACTACTGGCTCAATTTTTAGGACTATTGCATCAATTATATTAACTATGAATATACTTTGAGCTAACATTTTTTTTGTCCTGTTAAACACTATAAAAACTATACCCAACTCCAAATTTACAGTGTTGTAACAATTAGGTGTGTATAACATTAAATAACGAATGTGTCTTTTGTTAAAGCAGACCTTGCATGAAAATACAAGGTAACGCTATACCCATACTACCCCCCCCCCCCCCCCCCCACACACACACACACACAAACCCATCAAAAACCCATCAAAAATGCTGAGGCAAGCCTGGAAAAAGACTGTAGAGAAAGGAAAAATATACTCACTTCAGATATGCAATCTCAAAGGACAAAAAGGACAAACCCACGAAATACATCCAAAGTTAGTAGGTTTATTTAAGATCAAGGATCACATAAGTAACTTGAGCGAATGGATGTGAATAGTCTTCCATTCACTAATGCTACTTAAGTAAATCTTGATCTTTGGTAAACCACTTAACCTTGGATATACTGCATTGACTTATGTTTGAGATTTCAAATCATATTTCAGTGTTGGTAAACTCATCTCCAGGTAAAACCTAAATCCCCTCCAACTCCCCTCGATCCAATTATGTTTTTTTTTTTTTAAATAACTGCTGAATCAATCCTTTACCTAAATCCACAATCTCATGCACTATATCTGGGTGCTTGTAAGCCAGTGATACAGATGAGTCTGCATAGACAACCAAAAAAGGACCCCACCTTGTGTGCACAGAAGAAGAGAGATAACTCAGGAACAAAATATCATGGGTAACAGATTTGGGTGATTAAAAGGGGCATTTATGTAGGTTTTTTTTTTACAGGTGATTGCAAGCCAAGGTACTTTGTTATTAAAATTCACTTTAGATTATAGATTCCTATGTCTAAATGCCAGTGCCATATACTACATGATTCTGGTCAAGCTGAGGATACTATAAATTCTAGAATTTTTACATGAGGGTGGGAGACAACTGTGCATTTTCATGCATGCAAAGGCAAGCAAGGGGGATGGGGGCAAAGTTGTTCCTGCATTTAGTGGAGATTTATGCAGAATTGTTGCAGGATTTGCAGACAAAAGCAAAACTAGTGCACATTTTTTCATAATTAAAAGGCCGCTGCATTTTCACCAGAATACTTCAGAGACCCTGCTCTGCTTTGGTATTATTAGTTCTTTTATTAATAATATCAAATTAACAAATCCAAAGCAAGGTGAAAACAGTTTGACGTACATACAATACATCAAGATAAATATAACATAAGTGTATACTATCTCATATCCTATGGTACACAACAAAGTTGTATTGAAATGTAAATCATAGGAAAAGAGTACAAAACATAATAGTAACTGAGCTGAGGTAGGAGAAAGGAAAACTGGAAAAGGGGGGAGGTATCAGGTAAGCCAGTAGAGCCCCAATAGTAATCAGATGGGAGGGCTTCGGCAAGTTGGGTGAAGAGGAATTGTTGTCCCAAGTTACTTTGTGAGAAGTGTAGTGGATTGTGATAGACAGCCTATGTTCTATTAGATGATCAGTAAAATGACAATTTTATAGTCTTGCTACTTTCTACTACTTGCTCTTTAAATTCCTTACTCTCTTAAGTAGACAATCAGATATAGGTTGACAGAACAACGATGATAATTAAGATGGCGCCTTCATCTGGAGTCTCACCCTAGGTGACTCATTAGGAGAAAAGTATCTTTTAATGTAAACAACCCCCATAAAAGGGAATGAGTCTTTTTGGGGACAATGATTGGAAGATATCAACACGGATGGAAGAACACGCAGAAACCTAGTGGACTTTTCACCCAATCAATGTATATGCTTTGCCTGCATCATAAGACCTATAAATGATACTGTTAGTTCCTCAATAAAACAGAATTTTAGGAAGTTGGCAAACTGCAACAATGTCAGTGTCTTAGGTCATGGGTAGGGACGTATGAGCAACTACACAGAGGGGTTGATTTACTAAAGGTAAATAGGCTGTGCATCGCAAGTGCACCTATAAGTGCACCGTAAGTGTAGTTGCTTTACATCTGAGGTGAAGCTCTGCTGATTTCTTTCATCCAATCATGTGAAAACAAAAATGCATTTTTTTTATTTTCCTTGCATGTTCCCCTTAAATCTAGAGCAACTGCACTTTCATTGCACTTGGAGTGCACTTGCAGTGCACAGCCTATTTACCTTTTGTAAATTAACCCCATTGTGTTAACCTCTTGGCGCCGGCCGAACACAAATGTGCGGCTTCCCGGCGTCTGGGCCTAGATGCCGAGCGGCCGCACATTTGCGTTCTATTAAAAAAAACATATTTGCTGAGAGAGTCAGAAAGTTTGTCATTGCCCCCCCGAATAGCCCATCGAATGCCCTTACTGTTCATGTGTTTGGTGCAGGGGCAGACTGACCATTTGGAAACTCGGGCACTGCCCAAGGGCCCGGGGTCAGTAGGGGGCCCCATGAGATGCTCTGGTACCTTTTTCATAGGCTTTTTTGAGTTTGGGCAAGGACACAGGGGCCCCATAATCCCCTATTGCCGGGGGCCCCATGAGTTGTCAGTCAGGCCCTGGTTTGGTGAACACACAAACGGCCAGTGTTCAAATAAAACTTACGCTCGACTCGAACATCAAGCTCAACACTAATCAGTAGCACTGATAGAGTACCATACCAGGATCACGGCAGGAATGCAGAATACTGGGTCCTTTTAACTACAGATCCTCAAATGTGGTATATCTGATATTGTGTGCAGAGTGCCCCAGAAGATTCTGTGATATTAAATTACTAAAGGCAAATAGACTGTCCACTTTGAAAGAAAATTATCCCCTAGCCTAGTAAATGTGGCGAAAATTTAATTTGCAAGAACACTCAATAATGTGCAAGGGGAAAAAATATTATTTTTTCATGCACATGATTGGATGAGAAAATTTGCAGAGCTTATGCACTAAAATATGGGAAAATTCTCTTACAAAGTGGAAATTCCCTTGCAAAGTGAACATCCAATTTGCCTTTAGAAAACCAAAAAATATTAGTAAAAAAAAATAAGCAAAAACCAAATAAAAGAAAATAAATTGTAGAACAATGTGTTGCCGCTATTCACTGACGTGCTTTCCCACACCTTAGAATAAATAAAAAATACAAAGTTAATCACAACCAAATAATAATAAATGTGAAAAAAATCAATAAATTACAAAAGGACATTTTCTCTCTCCTTCCCACTCAACAGGAGATATAAAAAAACTCTCATGGTGTAGTATAAACCCACTAAAAAGCTTTATTCACTAGAATAATTACTCAGAGAATGTTACTCACAATAAAGCACACACAATAATCCAGTGCACTAGATAAGGATCACCTTTTTAAAACATAATCCACATTTCTCCCTTAAAGCTGAGCTCCACTCAAAAGGGGAAGTTCTGCTTTAAGGACTGCTCCCCCGCTCCCCATTAAGGATTGGCACCTTTGGGGGGCGGGGGGAGCAGGTACCCAAATTTGACAGGTACCCACTTCCACTTCCTAGGCGACCAGAAACAGAAGGTGTCCTCCCTCCCTGTAGTCTTTTGGAACATGTGACAGGTCCCAGAAGACTACAGGACCATTCATGAAGAGCAGAGCTACTCGTGAATGCACAGTGGGTACCCAGCTGTGAAGCGGCAAGCAGTCACAGCCAGGTGCCCACAATGAAGATGCCGGCCTCCTGGAATACAGGACAGCCGGTGAAACGGACTGCGGGGGACACACCATGGGACCGAGGGACAGGTAAGTGGCTGTGTTTAAAAGTCAGTGAAAGGAATTGTCTTCTCGTTCCTCTCGAGCCACTGACCCCCGTCAGTCCCTGGCATTGATCAGTGACTGCCCTCAGGCCTGGAGCCCCCTCTGAGACACAGGAAATGCACACAGACACAAGGTGGTATCTCAGAAGGAACTGAATTTATTCTTCGTGTTTAAACTTATATATGAAACTTAAAACAATGCATGGAAATAGAAGAACCAATCAATTGTCAGGTATGCATAAACCAATCAGAATATTACATACGTCAGTCATGCCCAATCATTTGGCATTTATGTAAATTATTATTAAGTGCGTCAAACATGAACTTTTGTTCAGTATAGAAAGCAGACAATTTCCCTATTTAACATTGGCTATAATTATTAATAATCTTGCGACAGGATATATCCAACCGCAGGCTTTCAGTCTTGTGCTAGCTAGAGGAAAAAGGGAAGTTACACAAGGGAAAAGAGGAACCTTAGGCTCTTATCGAAAGTAAAGAACAGTCTTAAAACACAAATTCATCTTTAAGTACTGACTAAGTTTTAAAATGGATACTTATCTTAAAATGGCAGAGCTTAGGCTAAGAGACAAAATGGCGGTATGGTAATGCTGAAAGGCTGATTCCTTCAGTCAGCAGCTACAGTTTTTGTAGCTGCTGATTTTTATTTTTTGACAGGGTGAGTGGAACTCCACTTTAAGCATGGACGTCAATGAAAAGGATATGTTAAGATGGCCACTCAAAGACTTTGGGGTGTGATGACGTGACGTGATTACACCCCCTGATGGGTTTTGTTACATGGTACAGTAACTTCCTCATAGGTCCTTCACAGTGGTGGAGCACGTTTTTGCATGTTTTTGTTGGAGCATGCATGAATTAAAACGCACTATATTGTGGAGATACATAATCTCAAGTGGAAATATTGTGGACTGTAATTTAATAATAAGGAGTGGACACAAAAATAATTTAATTATTTGGTGGTCAATGGACTATACTTCAGTATGATTTTCCCCTGATCATTTTTATTATATATATATATATATATATATATATATATATATATATAGAGGGAGAGAGATGAAATGTGCTTATGCAATTTATAGATTTTTTTCCCATTTATTGCTTTTGTTGCGCTGCACTGTGTATTATTTTATCTTTTTTTTTATGATAAAAGATGTTGCTGTTTTGACCCATTTATGCAGTAGAGGCCTTAGGGTAAATGATCTCAAGAATGTGGTACTGCTGGGGATCTTTAAATAGAGTGGCTGGGATGTAAATGTAAATTCATACGTACATTAGTATGTAGTCATGCATATGTATAAATACTGTCTGTGCCACAATTTTTGGATGTCCATGGTTCCTTTAACAGCTATATTTAATCTTTAGTATGAATAAAAATCCTGTATTTTTTATATATTAAAAAACTTTTTTTTTGAGTGTAGCCCTAAAAGTCCCATTCACTAGAGGGTATTGCTTATTGTCTGGATATTATAAAGGACATCTTTGTACATACGTTTCATCAACCACTTGTCCTCCATTCATAGATCATAGAAGCTGTAGTACGGATTTTATGAAGGGAGGAGTTGGGCAAAAAGGGCGGGCATAGTCAGGTACTCTTGATGACTGCTGTGACAGCTCCTCAGTTCTATTCACCTTTTCCACACTGGAAGATTATGATGGTGGGGATGGGGGCACTGGAAGAGGAAGATTACTACTAAACTAGCAGACAGAATCACAAGGAACACATCATTCAGAAGTAATGTTCTTGTGCTTATTTTGTATTTTTTTTTATAAACATAAGCTTTAAATTAGTCTATCTGATGAATACTTTTATGATATCTATACAATAAAATGTGGTACTTTTTACACAGTTGTTTTGCTTTGTTGTATACAATCTCATTGTTGCATACAAATTCCCATTTTTCAAATGTAAGTGTAGTTTATATGATTTGGGGTGGCAAAAACAATATTTTAACAGCTAATTCTGTCTCCTTTCTTTGGAATTGACCTCCTGCATATACTTCTGTCTATAACTATCAATCACACTTAATTTAGCACAGCAATAACTTTAGTAAACTAAAATTTAATTGGATGCTATGGGCTACTGTACATCGTTGTTGCTCTTTGCCCGGCCTTATCAAATAAATCCATATTTCATAAAATTGTCAATGCAATAAACATTCAAATGTTTGATTAGTAGAAAGAATAACAATGTTTGCTGTTATAATTTTTCCCACATATAAACTTTGATGTCCTCTGTGACAAGGGTAGCAGTTAAACTGAAATTACAGACCACCATTAGTTAATTTATGCATATTGTTACAAAGGCTATGTCATAATGGATGTCTCTTTGGCTAAAGGTGCCAAACACTTAGTTTAATGTTATGTAATATAATATAAATGCTCTTTAAAACAAAATTACACCAGCCAGTGTTTATTCATGCGAAGTGCCAGGTAAAACCATTCACAAAGTAATATCGCTAATTGAGTCTGCCTTTTATTGTCTCTTCCTTCTCTCAGTTGTTCCCTCTATTATTCTTAAAAGATGTCAAGGACTATATCTGTAGGTCTTACAGCTTGATGTGCATTTTATGGTTTTTATAATGACACTAAAATAACCCATTAAAAGAAATACAACATCAATGATAAAAAAGAAATCTTGTATTCAAAAAGGTAAGCAGTGCTAAGGCATTTTCAGTAAAAATCACATAAGAATAATTGAGAAATCTGCTGATACTTAGGTGGTAAATACAGATACAATAATTGGCTGTTTGGCAATATGCTTTGTCTTGTATTCACATATAAAGCAATAAAAATTAAAGTACAATACCAACCAAAACATTTTTTCTAACTTTGGGTAGATTCAAAAGTTAGAACTTCTATTGAAATTTTATTGCCACCATTGGAAAAAACTCCTTCTGTTTGTTTTGGTGAACATTGGTGATATAACAGAAAAACGATGGAAATTTAAATTTTTTCCTGAAAAAAAAGGTAAGAGGAAAAACTAATATGAAAAAGTTTTGGTGAACTGTCAAATGTGGGGTTTCCTCTCTAAAATAAATGTTACTGTTTAATATAGGTGATGTCAGCAGATGGGTGTTGCTTTTGGCACCAAAGATTGTGTGTCTACAAGTTCCAGTAATACAATTCTAGCCATGATAAGGGAATATAACCACAATTATCATTAAGGACCTCCAGCAACTTCTTTTCTGACTGAATGGGAAAACATGGCCATCGTTCTAAAAATTTAGCTTCATACAGTGTATGAAACCAAGACACAGGGCAGAACTGATGTCTAAATTAAATGCAGATGCCATGCTGCAAACAGTGTTTTACAATACCCCAGTTTGAAATGCCTTTTCTATTTCTTTGTAGTGTTCTTACCTTGCAGTAAAAATACAATTTAAATTCAAAAAATGAATGCTTAAAATGATTTATTAGTATTTGATATTTACTAAAGTCTGTATCTAATGGATCAGTTAAATTTGCCACATTCTGTATTATTGCTGTCTGTGGTGTTTCATATATTAGAGGTCTAACCACAAAGATTATTGCATGGGTTTTCACCTGTTAAAATAACACTTTATTCTTGCTAACTGTGAAGTTCTATGAAGGACATGTTGAAAGGGGCAGAAAAATAAGCCACTTAAAGTGTTACTAAACCCACAACAGTTAAATTAGTTTGTATATGCAGTTAAGCATGCTTATTATACTCACTGTGGAACCTAAGGAGTTAATACCATGCATTGTGTAAAAAGGCCATTTCATCCTGACTTCTCTGCTCTTCCTCTTGTTCAAATGTCCACGTCTTATCTGCTGATAAGACAGACTGAACTGTAGCCATTCTGCACATGCTCAGTTTAGTGTGTATTGCTAGAGAGTTTTTTTTTTTCTTCGTAGAGTACATGTGACCAGCACAAGGCTAATCAGCACTGTCCAGACAGAGGTCAGGGTTTTTCCATCCTCCTAGATCAGAAAGAAAACGCCTCCTACAAGCTTTAATCAGTGCTCTGCTGAACACTGATAGAAGTCACAAGACTGCTCTAACTGCTGATGAGAATAGGTATTTAGCAATTTATATTCACTAAAATAATTGAACTTCCATGTTCTGTGTACTGTGGGAGACCAGATATAGTGAATGCAGGGTCCTGGGTTTAGTAACACTTTAAGATAGAGAAAAAAAAAATATTTCCTGATATTTACTGATCCAGGAGAAGTACAGGCTTTCAAAACTAGAGATGAGCAAATATAGAAAACCTAACAGAGAGTTCACCAGTTTCCCTTTGTCAGTCTGCTGTCTCGTACCACAAAATAGTGAACTGGTAAAATGTGGGCCAAAGGATCATTTATCACTTAAGGTTATTGCATGAGTTTCCACCTGTTAAAATAACACTACATTTTTGCTGGTGCTAACTGTGAAGTTCTATGAAAGGCATGATAAAAAGAGCAGAAAAATAAACCATTTATTAGAAAAACAAATATTATAAATCACACTCCCATATTACCTTTCTCATCCTTCTGCTTCTCCTAACCTGTGGAAATATATCCACAAACACCAGGATTCCATCATTCAACTGTGCTCAACGCACCCATCATCCCACAGCCTCTTGCAGCAGCTGCAATCGCCACAATTTAGTTTCTATCCCTTTTCTTCGTAAAGTCAGCCTCCCCTTTTCTTGTGCCCTTTGGAATGCCCACTCTGTCTGTAACAAACTCATCTCTGTCCACAATCTCTTTACCACTAATTTCTTTAATCTGCTTGCTGTTACTGAAAACTGGCTTCATAAATCCAACACTGCTTCTCCTGCTTCCCTCTCCCATGGTGGCTTTCTCTGGACTCACTCCCCTAGACCCTGTGGGAGGAAGGGAGGTGGAGTGGGAATCCTTCTATCCCCACATAGCACCTTTCCAGGTACTTTACTCACCTCTCTCTCCGTCACTCTCTTCATTTCAAGCACATTGTATTTGTCTATTTTCTCCATTTTCTTTAAGAATTCCTGAAAACTACTGGCCCCATGGACCAGTATCAACCTTCCTTGATGACTTCTCTGCCTGGCTACCCTAATTTCTCTTTTCTGAAATTCCCACAATAATTCTCAATTACTTCAACATCCCTGTTAATACTAAAACTCCTGCTACTAAAATTCTCAGTATTAACATTATTATTATTATAATAATAGAGAATTATATAGCACCAACAGTTTACATTGCATTGGTATGACCTCCTCTTTTGACCCGAAGCAATGAATAAATGCTTCTACTCACTCTGATGGCAACACCCTCAACCCTGTTTTCTCCTACTATGTACTCAGTATAAGCCCTGCAACAATCATTTTCCTCTCTCTAATCACTCACTTATTAGTTTTACTCTCTCCCTGTTTCCCACCTCCTCTCCCTACAAGCACCTAACAGTTAGCTGTAGAAACCTTCACCACCCTAACCCTTCTGTTCTCTACTCTGCTACTGACCACCTCTGTGACAAAATCTCATCCCTCAAAAAATAAATAAATAAATAAATAAATAAATATCCCCCCACCGTATGAAAAATAAATGTAAGTATAATTATAGAAATCAAAGTCCAAAAAATTAAAGTCCAAAAATTAGTAGACCACACAAATGTCCCTTAAAGTATCATAAAGGTGATTTCCACAAAAGTGTCCAAATGTCAGAGCTTCCCAAAGGCTTCCACGACCAGTGTCACCTCAAAAAGAAAGAGATCATACATAGTGCATTATCCTTAATACATACTTCTACAAAAACAATGTGTGAATTCACTCAACTGTGTAGCACACACGTGACCACTCTTAAGTGAAAATAAGTGTAAAAAACGTGTTCGTGAACCACTCAAAAGTGCCACAGAAACAAACAAAAACAGTGTACACTTCTAATTCAAGTAAGGAGTGAATACCCTTACCAAAACTTAATATCAATCTTGCCTTATTGCCATCCAGATATACTGCAATAATAAGACAGCCCTCCTGGAGAGATCCTCAATGCTGTGGAAATCAACTTTATGATACTTTGAGGGACATTTGTGTGGTTTACTAATTTTTGGACTTTAATTTTTTGGACTTTGATTTCTATAATTATACTTACATTTATTTTTCTTATGTTTGGGGGATATTTATTTATTTATTGGCATATATATTAATCATTGATATTTGCATCTTCAGGGGTGAAGGTGGAGCACATGCTATAAGGGTATACTATATTATTATATTCATTTACTTTGGAAGTGGCATAACAATAATAAAATCTCATCCCTATCCTGCCCCAACCTAGCTACTTCTGCCTACAATAGTTCTCTCTCAACCTCCCTGGACGCACACTCGCCCCCCTCACTATATACAGAATCAGGCCCTGACCCCTACAACCTTGGCAAAAAGATGAGACAAGAACTTTAAAAAAACATAGCCACTCTGTTTTGCATCTTTGGTGTCAGACAAAGTATAAGAAAGATTTCAACCAATATACATCTGTCCTCTAAAAATACAATTTCTGCCTCCAAACTGCCAAGCAGACCTATTTTATCACTCTCATTAACACCTTCTCTTCCATTCCCCGTCAACTCTTCACTACTTTAACTCTACTTTGTCTTCCACTGCCTCCACAACCTAACTCACTCACTGCTTAGGAGATCACCAAACACTATGAAAAAAAGATTGATTTAATTTGCTATAAGATCTCCACTGTTAAGGTACCTCCCCCACTTAATATTCCATGTTCACAGGTATACTCATTACTTACTTCAGTCAAACTTGCTACTATAGATGAGGTTGTTAAACCTTTTTCTAACTGTCACCTAACCACCTGCCCTCAGGCTTTGTTCCCTTGCAGTTACTAATGTCACCCTCTGGCTGTATCCTGCATTCTCTGACTCACATCTTCAATTTCTCCCTCTCTTCTGGCATATTCCCCATCTCTCTAAAACATGCACTAGTCACCCCCATACGTATATTAAAACGAAAGGCAAAACCTTTTTTTTAATTTTGGATAGAGCAAGGGAGAATTATAACCCCTGTCAGATTTTTTTTGCCATATGTGTCCCATTTTGCAGATTTCCCTTCACTCCCTGTCCCATAGTCAAAGAGAAAGTGAGAGGAATCCCTGCAAATTAAGGAAATACCTTTGGGATCCCCAGGTCACCAGAGCAAGTGTCTCCATGGGAAGATTTCCCCTCTATTACTTTTCTGGGGACAACCCAAATTTGGGATTTTCTTTACTTTCACTTTCAATGATAATTGTAAACAGGAGAAACAGAGAGGGTGAATCTCCTTAACGGGAGCACAGACAGCAATAAAAACTGACATGGGTTTTAATCCCTCTCTACTCTATCCAAAACTAAAAAAAAAGTTTTGCCTTTAGTTATACTTTAGAAAAAGCCCACATTGGACTCCTACAATGTTAACAACTTATGCCTCATCTCTTTGCTTCTCTTTTTCCTCCAAACTCCCTGAACGTCTGGTCTACAACTAACTGAGTAACCACCCAACTTAGAATAATCTTCTTGATCCCCTTCAGTCTGGATTTTGCCCTCAACACTCCACAGAAACTGCTCTACTAATGACTAAAACCAGTGGACACTATTCTGTATTCCTACTCCTGGACCTCTCTGCTGCCTTTCGCACAGTTGATTATTATTATTATTATTCTTCAGGATTTATGTAGCACCAACAGTTTGCTCAGAGCTTTACAATATAACGGGAGATGATACAGCAACAATACAGTTCAATACAAGAGGGTTAGGAGGGCCCTGCTCCTTGCAGCTTACAATCTACCCACTCCTCCTTAAAAAAACACCACTTCTTTGGTCTCTGCAATTTCCCGTCCTTCCCCCAAGGTTCTATTCTTAGGCCTCTCCTATTCTAAATCTACACCTCCTCCCTGAGTCAGCTGATACCCTCCCATGGCTTTCAATACCATTTCTACACTGATGACACCAAATCTCACTATTCCTTAGCTCACACCATCAGTCTCCTCACACATAACTAATTTACTAACAGTATCGGTCTGGATGTCATACCACTGCCTCAAACTCAATCTAGCCAAAACCAAGCTTATATTATTTCCTCCCCCACGTGCCCCTTCCCCTGACTTCTCTGTCAAGATTGATGGTGTAACTATCAGTCCATTTCCGCATGACAGGGTGCTAGGTGTAATCCTGCACTCTGAACTCTCCTTTTGGCCCTACATCCAATAACTTTAAAAAGCTTGATGCCTCAACCCATAAAACATCTCCAAAATATGCCCCTTCCTAACTAATGACACCATAAAACTGCTAATTAACTTCCTGGTCATCTCTCTCCTCAACTACTGTAACTCACTTCTCTTTGGCTGACCTTTACATAGATTATCCCTCTTCAGACTAACATGAATGTTGCTGTCATACTTATTCACCTTACCAACAGTTCAGTGTCTTCTACTCCTCTATGCTAATCCCTCCACTGGCTTCTGCTAAACCAACAAATTAAATTCAAAATACTAACAACAACGTACAAAAGTCATCCACAACTCAGCTCCCAAATAACCTAGTGTCAAAATACCAGCAAATTGTTCTTTTCACTTTTCCCATGACCTCCTGCTCCCTTGTCAGCTTCTTGGACACTCATCGCCAGGACTTTTCCCGAGCCTCTCCCATCGTATGAAACACCCTGCCCCAATCTCTGACTATCTCCTACACTGTCCACTTTTAGGTGATCCCTGAAAACCCTTCTCTTCAGAGAAGCCTATCCTGCCCCCACCTTACAACTGTACCTTTATTTCTTCCATCAGCTCATCCCCCACAGTTATTGCCTTTCGTATCACTTGACCCTCCCTGTTAGATTATAAGCTCTAAGGAGGTGTGTCCTCTTATTCATCTTGTATTGAATTGTATTGTAATTGTACTGTCTGCCCTCATATTGCAAAGCACTAAGCAAACTGTTGGTGTTATATAAATCCTGTATAATAATAACAATAATAATAATATTTCCTGAAGACTTCTAGTTTGGCGCACTTGCTGAAAAATCTTTAAGCCAGGGACCAACTGGTCATAATCTATATTCATGCACATTGATTTGTTGTTCCTTTTTAATAGCTTAATATTTTCCTTCCTTCCTTCCTTCCAAAGGCAAATAGGCTGTTCACTTTGTTCACTTTCAAGGGAATTTTAATTTTGAAATGGAGTTTTCATTTAGTTTATCTTTAGATTAGCAAATGTGGTTTCAAAGAATACCCATCCATGTTCAAAGAAACTAAATAAAACAGGAATTTTGCTTGCACATGATTGGATGATGAAAATCAGTGGAGCTTCACTTCTTTCTCTAAGCCAGCCTTTTTCACATTAGCTGATTGTGGGAGAGAAACTTAAGGAGAAGAGAAACATTGGAATACTAGTCAATACCAGTGTGCTGAAGAATAAATTACCTCTAATGTTGGGAGTCCTACATGTGTGGAGGTTGCTGTGTGAGTAAAGTTATTTGTTTAGTTTTTTGCATTTTAGAATGGGGTGCCTCAAAAAAGGGCATCATTTTAAAGGGTGCATTGACTGAAAAAAGGTTGGGAAATTCTGCACTAAGCTAATGAAAAATACCCTTGCAAAATGAACAGCTTATTTGTCTTTAGTAAATCAACCCTAAAGAGTCTCGAAACCTCTTCTTTAATTTGTCT
The DNA here is from genome assembly GCF_062004578.1 of Staurois parvus. Taxonomy (NCBI): domain Eukaryota; kingdom Metazoa; phylum Chordata; class Amphibia; order Anura; family Ranidae; genus Staurois; species Staurois parvus. The sequence continues at coordinate 817,533 of NW_028317887.1, read as the reverse complement.
CTGTTTTACAAATTTATGACTAATACCAATGTATGTGCATGTTGTGTGTGTCTCTACTTTCTTATGTACACCTGTGATAAATGTACTACATTGCTTATCAAACAAATGTCTTTATTTGAATCTACACAGAGCTATAATTGTACCAGGATTGCTACACAGCGTTGAACACTGTAGGCACAATTGACTTGCACATTATTATGTGTCAGACCCTAATATTTTTCTGCCACATCTTTTTAAAATAATCCAGTGTTTATTGAGATAATTACATAAGGTCATTGCCTCTCTGCTGGAGATGTGAATGCAAATAGTTAAAGAAAACATCTTACAATAATTACTTACTGTTAATCTTCAAGATTCCACTGGTGGAAGAAATATTATTTCTGTACATTATATACATGTACTTGCAGTGTGTGGTCTACTGACACGTTATTTAGCTTTTTTAAGAGTATGGAAATATATATTAACATATTTGATATATTTATTTTGAATAATAAAACTTCCATGTAGAAAAAGATTCAGTTTCAACGTACATAATTTATCATGTTAATGAAAACTGTTGTCCTTTATATAAATTTTAAGCAATTATGATTAAACCATTTTCTACTAAATGCTTTCATACTTACCTAAATATTTCTCAAGCAATAGTTTGAAGAGTTTTTAATTTTACATATTTTTATTTATTTTATTTAGAAAATAATAAAAACAATATTTATATTGTAATAGAGTGACTAACTGTTTTTTTTGTAGTTATTATAAACTCTGTTATTTCAAATAATCTTTATATCAAGGGTCAACTTTACCTTTAATCAGTGCATTACACAGTTAAATAGCCAAAGCAGCATCACTCAGTTATTACTAGAATAAACAGTATTGTAGGTGTAAATTCATATTGCTACAGATTTTCTAAAGAAAAACATTTCAGATTTGTATAGGCAGACAAAAATTAAAACACTGCTGTTAGATTTTTTAAGCACTGTTTGCTTATAAGCATTTTCCAATTTTAGAAATCCAGCACTTGGTGTCAAGCAGGGACGGACTGACCATTCGGCACTGCCCGAGGGCCCGGGGTCAGTAGGGGGCCCCATGAGATGCTCCTGGTACCTTTCATAGGCTTTTTTGGGTATGGTTTGAGTGTGGGCAAGGACATAGGGGCCCCATGATCCCCTATTGCCCAGGGGCCTCATGAGTTGTCAGTCCGCCCCTGGTGTCAAGTGATCTTACAAGGTTGAAAAGGTTTTCCAGAATATGTTTAATGTAGATTGTCAGCAAATAACAGGAGATCGTGTACACAGGTGGGCAAAATGAGGAGACACACTATATTGCCAAAAGTACTGGGACACCTGCCTTTACACGCACATGGACTTTAATGACATCCCAGTAGTCTGTAGGGTTCAATATTGAGTTGGCCCACCCTTAGCAGCTATAACAGCTTCATCTCTTCTGGGTAAGCTGTCCACAAGGTTTAGGAGTGTGTTTGTGGGAATGTTTGACCATTCTTCCAGAAGCACATTTTTGAGGTCAGGCACTGATGTTGGATGAGAAGGCATGGCTTGCAGTCTCCGCTCTAATTCATCCCAAAGGTGTTCTGTCGGGTTGAGGTCAGGACTCTGTGCAGGCCAATCAAGTTCCTCCACCCAAAACTTGCTCATCCATGTCTTTATGGAGCTTGCTTTGTACACTGGTGCGCAGTCATGTTGGAACAGGAAGGGGCCATCCCCAAACTGTTCCCACAAAGTTGGGAACATGAAATTGTCCAAAGTGCTTTGGTATGTTGACACATTAAGTGTTCCCTTCACTGGAACTAAGGGGCCAAGCCCAACCCCTGAAAAACAACCCCACACCACAATCCCCCCTCCACCAAACTTTACACTTTGCACAATGCAGTCAGGCAAGTACCGTTCTCCTGGCAACCACCAAACCCAGACATTTCCATCTGATTGCCAGACAGAAAAGCATGATTCCTCCCTCCAGAGAACATGTCTCCACTGCTCTAGAGTCCAGTGGCAGCATGCTATACACCACTGCATTTGATGCTTTGCATTTCACTTGGTGATGTAAGGCTTGCATGCAGCTGCTTGGCCATGGAAACCCATAGCATGAAGCTTTCTATGCACTGTTGTTTTGCTAATCTGAAGGACACATGAAGTCTGGAGGTCTTTTATTGACTCTGCAGACAGTTGGCAACTTCTGCGCATTGTGCGCTTCAGCATGCGCTGATCCCACTCTGTCATTTTATGTGACCTACCACTTTGTGGATGAGTTGCTGTTGTTCTCAGTTGCTTTTACTTCATCATAATACCACTAACGGTTGACCGTGGAATATTTAGTAGCAAGGAAATTTCATGCATGGACTTATTGCACAGGTGGCAACCTATCAGGGTACCACGCTTGAGTTCACTGAGCTCCTGAGAGCGACCCATTCTTTCACAAATGTTTGTAAAAGCAGTCTGCATGCCTTGGTGCTTGATCTTATACACCTGTGGCAATGGAGGTGATTGAAATACCTGAATCCAGTGATTTAGAGTGGTACTTTTGGAAATATAGTGTATCTGAAGTGGATAGAGGTATTATAAATATGGTGAATAATGCAATCCATGGAGCCAGATGTACATCAACTACAAAACATCATCAACATTACAGAACAAGTACTGTTAAATGTGTCTAACTACTACTAGATATTGTGTTTATGATTATAGTAATCAATAATATGTTTTGTATTGATCATTGCTGTGCATTCTTTTTTATTTTTTAAATACCAAAAAATTGTGGGTGAAACTTGAGAAGCAGCACTTCTTGAAATAATACGAATAAATTGAATTTGTCACTAAGGATCAATGTTTAGAGGTGCAGCAAGCCTCTAGAAAAAATGTGTGGCGATAATGTTGAAATTCAATGCTAAATTTAATCAGTGCACAGTGATTTTGAATAACTAGCATTACCAACCAAGCACAGAGCAGAGCTGAGGTCATACAATCTCATGAAAGTTTCTGCGAATCTGACCAGCCAATCAGTGGCCATATATTTTATGCAACCTCTAGATATCTGGGCATTCTTCTAATTGGTTGCTGAGTGCTCCAGGACCCAAACAATTGGGGGGTTTCTGATAAGGAAACAATGCCCATATCCCTCTCTCATCACTGGATCCTTGATATTGGTCCATTATGCATCCTCACTAACCAACAGTGGGGCATTGATAAGGTGATAGGGAGAAATAATAGCTTTGCTTCCAGGTTAATTTTTGCATGTAATAGTGAATGATCAGTTTCATAGTCAATTATTGTTTATTATCCATCATGTAGTTCAGTGTAGTTATAAGTGTCCTAATCATCCATTCATTTGCTGTATAAAGTCTTGTTAACACAAATCTGTATTTCACATTCTACAGTAGGCAAATCCAGGTTTCTGTAATATTTGTCTATAAATATGGTGAATTATACAAGCCATTGTATCAAATGTAATTTTTTTAGGGGGTTGTGCAACAGTTATTCTCACATTGATTCCTTTGCAGGGTCCATTGTGTCTATATCCAATCAGACACCATATTGGGTATTTGCTGCACTCTGTGCCCTGCTAAAGAGTATTTTAACCTTTTTTAATTATTCAGTATTTACCCTTTCCACTTTCAGCTGAAGAAGTTTGTCAGTTTTTTTGTTTAGGGTGAATGCTGACAAAAAGCCATACCAAACACAAAAAAATGTATTGGGCTAAATATTATTATTGTATAATTGTTTTCCTCTAGGCATTTTTCCTATGTTAATCAATGAAACCCGCATAGAAGTAGGTGACTACTTTGTCTGCAGTTTTTAGTGATCCTGTCACTGGGGAGAATGATTTGGGCATGTAGTGACATGACTGGGGGAGGATCCACTCTACAGTGCCTATGTTGCTTCCTGGTGAAGTGGATGTTTCAATGTACTCAAATCATTGTTTTGAAGCCCTCCGGTGTGACTTCACAACCAATGTTGAGTACACACAGAAAGTTTTTTAAGTTCAACCTAGCAGACTGAATGAAAAAAAAAATTACAGATCACCATACTAACACATCCAATATTAATGCTGTAATCTCTCCGCTGAGCTATTATATACTGACAGGGGGTACTCCCCTGCCAAGACACACTGATCAGCGCTGGCAGCCATTGGCTGCCAGTGCTGAATGGATGTTGATTAGATGTTGGTTTTCCAGCAGGCCTGTTCAACAGAAACCAGTCATGAGACTGGCTTTTGACGGAAAGAGGAGCTGTACAGGCGGGCCAAAAGTCAGCCGGGTTCCTGCCAAATTGCTTTTGGACGATTTTTGGCCTCTGTATACCCAGCTTAAGAGCAGACACAAAACAGGTTGGAAGAACTTCCAATTACTGGTAACTACTATTATGGGATCATGTAAAAGCAGATTTAATTAAGTTTTTCTGGAGTTATTACAAAATAGAACACAGATTGGGTGGTGCAGGTAGGGTGGAAAGTGAACAGGTTGCTTTTTTGTTTACTTTTTAAACCAGAGATATGCTTTAAGATAAACATATTCACACAAATACATACTCTCACATGTGCACACACATGCACACACACACTATAACATACTTTATTATCTAATTAAATGGGTGACACATGGCCGTGATAAACACAAGAATTAAATTATTTTTTCAGAAATGTGACTTTTGATCAGATACATTCTAACTGTGCACACCAAATTCCAGAATGTTACTATCAATGAATTTAATAGATTTTGTTGTTTGTAATATAATCATTTTGTGCAACTTACTTGCTAGAAGATATATTCTAGCTAATATTTTTTTATTATTCCTAAATACTCTACAGTACTGAAATTTGATCTTTCTTGTAATTTCCTTTGCTATGAAGCAAAGATAAACAGACAAAGAAAACGCAGGAAATTGTGTTCATAATTGATGCACAAGAAATATTTTTAGCTTGCGGCCAAATGTACACCTATTATTTCAATCCCAAAAGTTTTGTATAAAAAAAGTTTTTGTTTTACTTTTTTCTTTTTATTTCTTTAGGCAATTCACCTTTGACCACAAGGACTTATTAAAAACTTGATATGTTGCCAAAAATGTGCTGTTCATCCAACTCAAAGACACATGTAAAGCACGATGTGATAATATAGGACTGAAAGTGATGGGACCACAATTAGTCTTTACCTTTCATTCTAAAATTTCTCAACCCTGTGACCCAGTAACTGTCTGATCTCATACTGTGACTCCAAATATACTAATTCAGTACTAAAAGGTCTTTGATGTTGGTTTACAGACAGATACACTGTGCTTTTTCTTTGCTTCTATAAACAAACTGAGGCAAGATTTAAATTTTTGTCTTTGCAGTTTGGACATTTTATACACTTTCTAAATCACAGTTTTACATAGATCTGGAGCCTTGTTGGCTTTCTCTTTTGCTGTGATGCCAAATAGTGTTTTGTTTCCTTTCAAATTTTAATTTTATCTAGACATATTTTTTAGTCCCTCACTTTTACTTTTATTTTCCCTAATGGTTTAAGTATCTTAAAGTGGTTCGAAAGGCTCAAGGTTATTTTACCTTCATGCATTTTATGCATGAAGATAAAAAACCTTCTGTGTGCAGTGCCCCCTGCCCCCCAATCCTTACCGGAGCCCCCTATGATCCAGCAATGTTCACAATAGTCTCAGCTGTATGGGGACTCTTCCTCCTCATTGGCTGACACTGTCAATCACAACCAGTGAGCCAATGAGGAGAGAGTGGGGCCAAACCACGGCTCTATTTGTCTAATGTCCACCTTATTTGCTGATTGAAGGACATTCAATATCATCTTTTTCCCATCCTTAATGTCTTTGGCCCACCCCTTTCAATAATTAAATTTCAGTTATTGCAATCATGGAGTCTCAGCATCACATGTGAACAGGGGCATAGCTTGAACCTTGTGGGGCAAAGTTGACTTGGGGCCCCCCACTACCAATCACCACTTCCACCACACGCCAAGATATTCTGAGTGGCTAAAGAGCAGGAGTAGGCAACCTTTGAGAAGTGGAGATCTACATGAACAACATGAAAGACCAACAAACACTGGGATTCAGGGCCCTTTTTTAACAAGCAAGGGTCAACTAAATATTAAGGAAAACTTAGAAAAATACAATAAAACAAATGTCACTGTAAAAAAAATAAACTTAGCTTACCCTAAAACTGGAGAATGTCAGTGGACAGTGTAACCTCAAAGTGCCCCAGAGCATAGGTGGCAGGCTTGTCCTCATATCAATCCATAAGGCTAGCAAATGTAAAAAGGAAAGGATCACTGCTACTCCTGACCAGCCCAAGTGAATAAACGATAAAGAGCAGCCCCAGCCTAAATGTCTCCAAACCACCACACACCCTGATGGATTTCACTCTGCCAACTGGGGCTTAGTCATGGGGCAATAGATTTTGTCAGTAGGGCAGAGAACGGGATCAGTAGAGCAGTAGATGGTGCCAGTAGTTTTTTTATTTTTTTTTTACTATTTCATTTTTATTTATTTATTTATTTTGGAGCCCTGTTGGGGGATTTTGGTGAGATATCAGGGGTCTAAACAGATCTTTGATGTTTTACCTTTGCAATAGAGAAAGGAGATTGAGGACACAGCCCTCAACCTCCATCTCTGCAACCTCAGCTGCAGAGAATGAATGGACAAGAATAGCTCTGAAGAAAGCTTCCTGTTCATTCATAAACAGAAGCAAACAGGAGGCCCAGGCAGCATACATAAGAGTAACTTGGACAGGAGGAGTGGCATATACAGGATCTGATCAACTCCATTTACTTCCTGCAGATGCTGAATGGCGGTGAGGAGGAGAAGCAGGCATTCAGCAGCTGCAGGAGGAAAATGGAGTGGATTGGTTCCTGTATATACTGATACCCCTCCTGTCAAGGTGTAAAACAAATGTGACAGTAAGGCCACACAGGCCCCCTGGAGCATGGGGCATGGTTGCCAGTGCAGGTGACTCACCTCCTGGTAATGACACATGTCCCCCCTAGTAACAAATCAAATGCCCCCCCCTAGGTAATAACAGGGGCCCCCCTCCTGGTAATTACGCATGCCCCCCCATGTTGGTAATGACAGAATCTCCTTCCCAGGACCCATCATGGTAAACTGACATGGTAAAATTAGGAGGTGTTAAGGGAATTTCTTGTTACTTTTTGGGATTTTTCTGTTACTCTTTGTTGTGAGGAGCAGTGTGTGTCTGCTTCCAGTTTACAGTGGTGTGTGGTGAGCATGGTGGGGACATCCCAGGTGGGTACAGAGAGTTCCTGATATGTGACACAGACCCAATGATGGCACAAGATCATCCAACGCCCAGACACCTGGTGACTTTCATCTCTTGAGGCTCTAAAATGCCAGGATAATACAAATACCCCACCAAATGACCACTTTTTGGAAAGTAGACAGTCCAATGTATTTAGTACGAGGCATGTTGAATTTTTTGTCACAATTTTTTGAAAAATGAAGAAAGTAAATAAGAACTGTTTTTTTTTCACTTAAAATTTTGCTTATTTTCACGAGTATGAGGATACCACATGTGTGAGTCTTTTTTACAGCCTTACCACATAGAGGGGCCCAAAATCCAAGGAGCACCTGCAGGCTTTCCCCCAGTAGCTTGTAAACACCCAACTTAGAAAGGGGGAGTAAGCCTGCTTGTGCAATAAAGAACTTCTTGCAGTGAAATGCAAGGACAAACAGGATGTTTTTGTCCTGTCTTCCATTCATGCAGACACAACAGTCCAAATTTGCACAGCATCTGTGTTAATGACTATAACCTTAGGGGTAGATTTCAACAACCAGATGATGAAGCTGTACTTCGTTTCGCACAAAGCCAGATGTTGGTACAAAAAAGTGTCTGTATATTTATTTCAATTGGCTCTGTACAACGCTTTTGTGCTTTAGAAAGCAACTGGAATACTTAAATTAGAAGAAGAAAGTTCACTAGTTGTAGAAAAAACAATCTCAGGAAGAAATTCAAACAGCCTTAAAAAGCATGATGGGAGGGAAGAGTCCAGGACCAGATGGGTACACAATAAGATATTATAGGAAATTTAAGGAACAATTAATCCTGAAAATGTGCATATATATGAACGCAATTGGAGAAGAGGTGCAGATGAGAAGGAAGTCATTGATGGCATATATTACAATTATCCCTAAAGAAGGAAAAATATTAGCGAATAGGATGAAGGACTTAATGGCAGAGTGGATACACTTAGATCAGGTGGGATTCATCCCAGGAAGAGAGGGAAGGGATAATGGCCTAAGATCATTGCTTCTTTTGCAGAAGAGTAAAAAAGAGAGTCCCCAGTGCTATTTCTGTTGATAGATGCCAAGAAGGCCTTCGACAGGATAGACTGGAGATTTATGATGGATACATTGGAAGCAACAGGGATAGGACCTAGAATGATGTAGTGGATAAAAAACTTGTATAGTTACCAATCAGCTGCTGTGAAGATCAATGGCTCACTGTCACCAGGGTTTAAAATGCACAACATAACTAGGCAGGGATGCCCACACTCTTCCCTGTTATTTGTTTTATCCTTAGAGCTGTTACTATCGACGGTTTGAAATAGCACAGATATTAAAGGAATCGGGGGCGTGGAGCATAAAGTCATGGTGTACACAGCTGATATGTTATTTTATGTAGTAAACCCTAGGCTAACATTACAAAACTTAATGAAAATATTAAAATACTACGGAGAACTATCAAATTTAAAAGTGAACCTCTCAAATTTAGAGATATTAAATATTAGTGTCTCAAAGTCAGAGAAAATAATATTACAAAATTAATTTCCTTTCACATTGAGAGAAATAGAGCTAAAATATTTAGGAATAAATTTGACCCTGTCTCTCAAAAATATATATCAGGTAAATAACATCCCATTAATAAATTAGATAAAGAACGACAATTGTGTGGTCATGCAACGCTGCACCCAAATGAAATTTACATCCTTTTTTTCCCACAAATTGAGCTTTCTTTTGGTGGTATTTGATCGCCTGTGCATTTTTTATTTTTTGCGCTATAAAAAAAACACTATTTTTTTGACTTTTTGCTATTAAACATGTCAAATAAAAATATTTAAAAAATCTAATTTTATCATAAATTTAGGACAAAATGTATTCTGCTACATGTCTTTGCTAAAAAAAATCCAAATACATGTAAATTAATTTGTTGTACGTGAAAATTATAGAGTTTCTAAATGGTGGTATATATACTGGGATTTATTTTATTTTTTTTTACTAGTAATGGCAGCAATCAGTGACTTTTAGCGGGACTGTGGGACTACAGCAGGCATTCTGACATTGGGGGGAATGGACTTGGTGTCACTGACATCCCCAGTGACACCAATACAGTGATCAGTGATAATAAAAAGCACTGACACAGTACTAATGGCACTGGGCAGGAAGGGGTTAACATATGGGGCAATCAAAGGGTTACCTGTGTGCTGTTTTACTTGTGTTTGTGTCTGTGTGCTATACTGTAAGCACACTGCTTTGCATGGCTATGGCTGCTCAAATGTGACATAAAAAATTACAGCACCAATATTTAATTCTCTAGGGATTCTGCTTTAGAAAAATATGTCATGTTTGGGGGTTCTAACTAATTTTATAGCAAAAAATAATGATTTTTACATGTAAACAAAAAGTGTCAAAAAAGGCTTGGTCTTCAAGTTGTTAGAAGAGTGAATGATGCGTGGCGGAAGCTTCTAATGTTTGGGCATAAAATGCCAGGACAGTTCAAACATCCTCCAAAGGGCCCCTTTTTGGAAAGTAGACGCCCCAAGATATTTGCTGAGGGGCACATTGAGTGCATGGAAGATTTTATTTTTTGCCAAAGTTTTTGAAAAAAATGACAAAACTTTTTTTTTCTTTGCACAAAGTTGTCACTTGACTTTATTTCTGTATTTTGTGCTACAAGTTTTTAGAAAATGACAATTTTTTTCACAAAGTTGTCACTTTAATGAGATATTTGTCACATATGCCATGGGTATATGTGAAATTACACACCAAAACACATTCTGATACTTCTGAGCAGGGGCGGACTGACCATTCGAGCACTTGGGCACTGCCCGAGGGCCCGGGGTCAGTAGGGGGCCCCATGAAATGCCCCTGGTACCTTTTTTTATAGGCTTTTTTGAGTGTGGGCAAGGACACAGGGGCCCCATGATCCCCTATTGCCCAGGGGCCCCATGAGTTGTCAGTCCGCCCCTGCTTCTGAGTATGGGGATACCACATGTGTGAGACTTTTTGGGAGCCTAGCTGTGTACGAAGGCTCAAAACACTGCCTTTAATAAATACATAATGATGGATAGTACATGGTAATATGTAGAATCAAGGCTATTAATCCTCTTGTTAGATACATTTGTCAGGTGTGTATCCCATTATTATGGGGTAATTGGGTTTGGAAATGTATGTAGTGCCTTCTCTTGTAAATGAGTGTTCAGAGTAGTTTGAGGCTTCCTAGAAGCATAGGTTTTAGTAAGAGGATTACTTCAGGCAGGCGGGAGGGCTCTACTGGTCAATCCTCTTGTATATCCTCCTGCTCTAGAAACATGGAGACGCTTCTAGAAGCCAGTAGGCAGAGATGAGGAGGGTCTGATCTGCATATTTATGGGAGTCTGACAAATCTAAGACAGTGGGACCTGGCAATGTGATAAACCAGTCCAGCCTAGCTAGCAGAGGAGTCAAGCAGAAGATGGAGTGCAGAGAGGTGCTGCTGTGTAGCCTGGGAGGGAACTCTAGAGAAGAGGGGAGTTCTTCCAGGCTGGAGGCTGGAAGCTGCAAGAGGGAGCTCCACTGCCATGCAGTCCACCAGGGAAAGACAGCCTGCAAAGCTTGGAGAGGAACCAGCCCAGCTACAAAGGCCTGAAAGCAGTTCTGTCCACAGCTGCAGGAAGGGACAGTGTGAATACCTCTACACCCCCAGGGCCTAGAAGGGAGAAATCTGCCGGATGCAAGTTCTTGGAAAGTCTTCAGCGCATAGCTTACCCAATCCCTTTTCCTGGGATCAGATATTGTATCCAAGTGGGCTGGTATTTTGTTCTCTTAGGGAACTAATTAAATTAATGTGAAAGTTACTGATGTTGTGTCAGTGGGGTCTGTATGTCAGCTGCCGTCAGATTAAATTTATTCATCTGGCAGTGGGCAGTGGGTATATTATCTGGAGATAAGTGGAGAGGGAAAAAGATAAGTGCAGAACAGGGGAAGAGTTCATGTGGAAGGGGAAATGAAAGAAGAGGGGACTGGGAAGGGAGATGAATTTGGTGAAGTGTATTTGTGGGGGTGAATTGTTTAATGGGTGCTGGAGAATAAGAGAAAGGTTGTGTTCAATTGGCAGTCTAGGGCAATTGTTTGAACTGAAGAGTTCATAGGAACTAGAAGATATGAATTTGAAGATGAAGTGGAGTGTGGGGGGTGGGGTGTATCCCTCTTATATCAATGAATAAATAATTGAGATGATTAAAAAGTCTCTATTGATTAATTTAGTCCATCTGGGACCAGGTTATTGAGGCAAAAGATAGTCTCACATTTGAAGTCTTGTGAATCTGTTGTAGGCTTTAGATTCCGGAATTTGTTTGATGTTGGTTGCTGAAAGTAAACAGGGGTTTTACCATGATGCCTCAGAAAATATGTAGACATCTTTGCTCTTTAAAGCCAAGTCTGATATACTGTATGACCTATGTTTGTTAAGTCTTTTCTGAAAAGTCTAACATGGATTCCTATTGTCCATGCATCTGCTTCCCTTGGTGGACCCCACCAAGGGGGTTGCCATATTTGGTTTCTGCAGTACAGCACAACTGCACATCAATCTATCATTTAAACTGTAAAGTACATTTTTTATGTAAATGGTATTTGAACTTTATAGAACATGGCAATAACTAATGTGATTTATTATCATTATAGATTCCCATTAAGATTTTTCTAGGAAAGCAAACTGCAAAACACACCAAAAAAATGTAGCCACCTTTTCATTGGCTACTGAATTGTTTCTGCACACATATGGAACCAAGGAATCTTTTAGACCTTAAGGGGTCTGATGAGGATATTTATGACTATGAATGTACTGTATATCAGTAACAACTATTGTAAGAGGAATCAAAGGTTGGTTATAAGGGATAAACACAGATTGTAATGTACAGTTTATTGTCTAATTCCATCATTTGGAACCATGTCACATGACAAAGATACACATTAAGTGTTGACTTTTATAAGATGAAAAAATAAACATATTAGTTTTAAGTAAAGTTCTTGTGATGATTTTGCTTGTCACCTGAAAAGTCCCCATTAATTCAATTATGAGTGGTATGTACCTTCTGATATTGTAAGGCAGGAGTGTCAAACTCAATTTCATCACGGGCCGCATCAGCATTATCGTTGCCCTCATAGGGCTGGTTGTATCTGTTAGACTAGATGTCCACCCCTCACCCCCCCCCTCCTTACATCAAATGTCATGAGTCCCTCACCCTTCCTTACATCACACTGCACTCCCCTTGACCTATGCTGCTGGGAAGAAGCTGGGAAGCAGAAAATACAGGGTCTGGAGGAGGACCTGAGAAGGGCTGGGGTCAGCTGCTGGAATCTGCCAAATGGTAAGACCAGGGGAGACAGAGAACAGGGAGTGCTTTGACTGCACTGAGAGGCGCAGGATCTGTAGGAGGAGTTCTGTCCTCCTCTCTGCTACCAACTGCTGAGACAAGGTGGGGGCAGAGACAAGAGAGGTGTGAGGGCCACATGGAATGGCTTGGAAGGCCAGATTCGGCCTTGTGTTCGACACATGTGTTTCAAGGAATATGATGCCCATGGTAACCAAACAATCCAATACACAGTGATTGGGATTATCCCCAATAAAAACTTAGAAAATAAAACTGTATGTATCAAAATGCTACTGAATTAAAACATATCTGTCCAGGAAAAAAAATATGTATTATGAATTAGGGTACACTACACAACTACAAGAAATAATGTGTGGAACTGAGACATCGGAATGAGAAGTTATGGAACTAAAGTGGTTAAACTTACAATATGTGACTTTCCCAGGAAGATACAATTCTTTAGCACAACCCTCTTTTTCTTACACATCATAGTCCTTTCCTCTTCTGGAAGTTTCTACATATGCTGCGTACTGGCCAAGCTGCTTTGCCCTTCTTCATTTTCATACATAGCCTTTCATGTAGCTCACATGGAAGGAGTGTAGAGGAATAATCCAGATTGTCACTTTAGTGACAGCTCAGAGCTTGCTGGGGCTGCTGAAATTACAACTAACTTGGTGGCACCCAGCAGCAGTGTTAGACCTTTTGCATGTGTAGCAACAACTTCTGAGGGAGCCACAGGAAATAACTAGGTCCACCTACCTGTCCAGAGGTTGCCAGCCCTTTTTCCAGTCCCAATAACTCACCAGCAAAATTCAGGGGTCCAGTTCAGGAGCTCCAATCCAGGGATCTGTTTACTGTTTAATACAGAACATGGACAAAATGCAGGGAGGAGGGTTTAGGGACATGATAACCTAGGCACAAAAAACACTCTTAGGACAGATTCCTAAAAATCCCAGCAATAATAGGCTTTTTAGCAGCGCTAATAATGAGGGGAGAACCAAATAAACCTGTGACTCCATGAAAGCAGTCACAGTCTCTCTGTAGCTCCATATGGCATCTAATCTTCAATCAAGGCAATTTTTCTTTCTCACAATGTTCAGGCAGCAACTTGTGCCCAACTCCTCTGCAAATACGTCAGTAAGGGATATCTTCTCCAGCCCAGCTTCAACAGGTGTCTCTTTCTCTGGCACTCAGCCCATTACACATGCCTGGGCCTAGTACAAGTAGCTGCTTCCCATACACACAGTCTTCTTCCCAGAGGAATCTCCAGGGAAGAGAGAGCCTGACCAGCTTCAACTGAGCTAGCCTCCAAAGGATTGGCTTGGTTGGATAAACATTCATAAATCCAGAAGCTGATCTTCCCAGAGTGTTTGTTGGAGCAGTCTTCCAATAATGGCCATAAATAATCTATATCAGGATTAGGATGAACTCAAAGAATCCTGACAAAGAGTTTTCAGCCCAGCTGACTACAGCTTAGCCATAGTATTTTTCATTTAACTATTCCAGGGCAGGGATGCTGCACATGTCATCACAAGGGAGGCTTTTACAGGTAAAGCATTGTGAAGATTTTTGTTAAAATGAATTGTGTGGCTGCTGCAGAGCTTCTTTAATAATTCAGAGAAATAACAAATTATGATTGCTTTACAGTACAGTGTAGCAGGGGTATACATACAGGGGTCGCAATAGTAAACCGACCTCATGCTCCAAGGGGCCAGTGTGGCTTTTCTGTACACCTGGATAGGAGAGGCAGTGGAGATGGCATTTAGAGGAACCAATGCCTTCAATTTTCCTCCTGCAACCTTTCAGGGGCAGGAAATGGAGGGGATTGGGGATTGCCACCCTGCCGTCCCTCCTATCCACCTCCTGCTATAACTGGTCTCCTGTGTGATTTTTGCCCCCCCCCGCATTCCCCACAGCACTGCCGGGTTCCCCCATTCCCTCTACTGCCAGCTGCTGTGGAGGATGCTGTGAGGATTTGGAGCAGGCAAGGAGCTGGTAAATGTGCCATTCACCCACCCCTGCCTTGTCTAAATGAATAGAGTCAGTGATCGGTACTAATCACTGACTGTGTCCATTCCTGGCGGAAGCATAGTGAACTATGTTTACTATGCTTCAGTTTGTGAATGAACAGGAAGCTCTGTACAGTGCTATTCCTGTCCATTCATTCTGTGCTGCTGAGGCTGCAGAGATGGAGATTTAGGGCTGTGTCCTCAATCTCCTTTCTCTGTCTCAAAGGTAAAACATCAGAGTTTAGAACCCTGATCTCTCCGCAAAGCCCCCAGTGGGGATCCTAAAAAACTGTAAAAAAATTAAAAAAACTAAAATTGTAATAAAGAAATAAATAAAATGGTAATAAATAATAAAAAAAATAAAATAAGCAATGTTTGCTATATTGCATATTACATGGTCCCAGGGGCGGACTGACAACTCATGGGGCCCCTGGGCAATAGGGCATCATGGGGCCCCTGTGTCCTTGCCCAAACTCAAAAAAGCCATGAAAAAGGTACCAGGGGCATCTCATGGGGCCACCTACTGACCCCGGGCCCTCAGGCAGTGCCCGAGTTTCCAAATGGTCAGTCCGCCCCTGCATGGTCCTAAACACTGCACAGTATTTTGTTGTACCTTATTCTTCAGTTAACAGTAACTTGCTAAGTATTTCCCAACTGTCTTAACGAATTTCTTTTTTAGGGAGGCTCAGACAAAGTATAAAATTAACTTTCCTTTAAGCCATTCCCATTTTTAAGTGTGATCTGACCTTTCCTTTTCTTTGCGCGCAACAAATAAAACATCATTTTCAAAAATCTTCATCTTTGAAAACAAATCAAGTACAAAACCTCAACCATTATAATTTTCCTTAGATAAATGACCCTACAGCACCCAAAATTAAAAATGTACTTTATAGCAGCTTACAAATCTTTAGATGTGGTGGCTGCATCAGTTTTTTTTGTCTTAGGCTTTTTTCCCTGTTTTCGCCTGTTCATCTGGCCAGTAACACACCTCTTGTATTAGAGAGCCTCCACTCTGGATGAAGGAGCACAGGGGGCACCTTTGGACTGCAGCATCATCAGTCTAGGTGAGTGATAGATGTACTAGCAGATTTAAATACACTAACAAAGGTAATCCAAACTCAAGAGAATACTTTATAGGCCATTGCAGCAAACAGTTTTTTTCCCTTTGGGATGAAGGTTTTGCATAATAAATAAAAGTTGATCATTGGAAGCTCCCCTGCTAGTGTTAAAATGGTTTGTTTCATCTTTGTAACTGATACATTCTGCTGGAGAGCTTGGTCTTTTGAAAAAAAAAATGAATGCAGCCATCACATATATCTAGGTGCATCAAAATAAAAAGTGTTCAGAGCCTAACATTTAGAAAAGCCTGTCTCCTGCCAGCCTGATACAGAGAAGGAACCCTACCCTTTATGAGGAAGCAGAGATCCCACATGGAACCTACTGCATTAGACCCATGCCTCTGCAATTAGTAATGCTCCCTGTAAGAGAAATGAACCAAGGGACCAGGGTTGGGAAAGTTTTTTGTACAAAGATATAAAAACACTTACATCTGGGAAATCTGAAGAGCAGTGTGAAGGCAGGAGGGGAGATACTATGTTTCAAGCTCAGCTTGAGAAAGGGGTGGAGCACCAAAAATACATTTCCCAACTATAAGTGTTATTTTCTCTTTGTACAACCAACTTTCCATACTCTGATCCTGTGGCCCTGGTTTATATCTCTTATATGACCATGGAGTGATCTGTCCCAAATCTCTGATGGGAGCTGTGGTTCTCTGTGTTGGATTAACCCCTTCAGCCAAGTATTCTGGATTCTGGAGTGTTGGACTGTTTCTATATAAAGTGTTGTAAATTTTATTCATGCTCCCTGCTGACTGGAAAACTCTAGCTCCGACTTAATAGAGGTGTCTTAGAACTTTGAAGAGAGACCACTGTTTCTACTCAGTAACGGTCCTTATCTGAAGCACGATGGCAGGGGGCAGATGTCCTTACTCACACACTTTTTTTTTGACTGCTTTCTAAAGAACATTAACTGTATGACTTTTCATTCCTTTAGTTTTGATGCACCATGAATATATTTAGCTAATTTAAACTGAAGGTAGTATTTCATGGAAAATCAAGTTAGTTAGCTGCAAGTTCATACAGGTATCTGTTCATGGTCATATGTAAGGCCAAAGTGTGGTAATATGGGGTTAATAAAAGTGGTTCTATAAGCTGAAGGTTTTTTACCATCATCAGGGGTGGACAGACAACTCATGGGGCCCCCGGGCAATAGGGGATCATGGGGCCCCTGTGTCCTTGCCCAAACTCAAAAAAGCCTATGAAAAAGGTACCAGGGGCATCTCATAGGGCCCCCTACTGACCCCGGGCCCTCGGGCAGTGCCCGAGTTTACAAATGGTCAGTCCGCCCCTGACCATCATGCATTCTATACAGTATATGAAGGTAAAACAACTTCTGTATCCAGCTCCCCCGCAAAGCCCCCCTTATACTTACCTGAGCCAGTGATGTGCAAGAGAGCAGCAGCTCTCCTAGGTCTCCCTCTCTCCTCATTGACTGAGATACAGCAATGGGAGCCATTGGCTCCCACTGCTGTCAATCACAGCCAATGTGGAAGGATCAGGGGCAGGGCCAAGCTTCGCTGTCTGTGTCTATGAACTCAGACAGTGGGGCTCAGAGGGAGCCCACACAAGTGCCTCATAGGGCACAGGTTCCTTTGGGGACACTAGCTGAAGAGGAGGAGCCAGGAGCACCATTGGGGGACCCAAGAAGAAGAGGATTGGGGCTGCTCTGTGCAAAACCATTGCACAGAGCAGATAAGTATTTAATGCTTGTTTTTTTTTTTACTTTTAGAATCACTTCTAAAGGAGTAGAAAAGGCATATAATATGAAACTCTGATGACTTGAGTCATCAAAAGTACTGCACATGATTCGGACATTTATTCACATACATGGCAAAATCCTATTTTTCTGCTTATTCTTTGTACACGTTGGAGTTACTAATAGGAATGATTTAATATCTGTACATGGCATGACAGTACACTACGATTTTCACATAAATCCTCAGCAACAGCAATCTAGAAGTGACACATACTGTTTTGTATCTAGTTGTGATAGGCCTGCGTTGACCAGCAGACTAGTTTGCTGAGGCTGATGCTAAATGGTTCTGCCACTGGCCAACTTCTAATAAAAAATTATGAGACCAAAGATGATACAGGAGCAAGGACCAAGATCAAGCCTAAATGTACTAGAAAGACAGGGTCCAGGCAAGAATTAAAAGACTTCATACAGCACTGAAAAATTGGTCAGCAGTAGGACAGTTTTAATGAGCAAGCCTAGGCCAAAATGTACTAGAGACACAGAGCACAAACAGATGTTTTGTTTTTTTATAAGAATTAAGTGAGCATAAATGATAAGGCAGTGTAAAATTGATAAGTGGCAAGTGCATTCCTAACTTTAATGTTTACTATGGAGAAGGAAGGGGGGGGGGGGCAGTGATTGTGAGTGATATACTGTGAAGTGATTTAGGGGTATATTTTTATTGCATTTTTTAAATGATACTGCAACATATTGCAAACAAAAGGCAGGCAGCGCAAAAAAACAGATGGTCAGCAACAACTAAATACTGTGCTTCTATGCGCCACCCAAAAAACCCTATCTACTGTATGTAAAAAAAACAATATACCCTCAAAGAGCACCCTCCCAGATGGGAAGCCAATTTTTTTGCAAAGGGAAGCCCTGCAGGAAAAGATAAGCAGTTTTCTATGGATAATGAAATACCTAAAAATTACCTTCAAATCAATCACAACTGAAGTAAAGGACATAAAAGCGCCAATAAAAAACTCACTAAATGAAAGACTTTTAGGATGTAAAAATTTTAACAGACAGCTGGGAATACTAGGTGATGTCCTTGACCAAATTTGGTTAATGTGGCCAACTGCGATTCCTGGCTGTTAATTTACTTTACTGCTGCTGAGAATCAGCCTGTCATTTAGTGATGGTAGTCTTGCATGTAAACATCATCGAAAAATGGGTCCATATGACCGAGTTTAACTACACCTTTATTACACAGGATGCAATGACAAAATGGATTACATTACTGGATGCTAATTTGACATGAATATATGTTAACAAAAACAATTAGTGCAGAGGATATAACAATTCAAAATTGACCAACAGTAGAAAAATTTAATAGGAGAAGATAGACCTTACCAGCATATGCCTAACTTTTATTTTTACTATGAGTTGGAGGCGTAGTGAATATGAGTGTAAGGTGACTTTGGTGCACACTGATTTGGCTTTTGGTTTTGGGGTTTTGGGGCTTCTTCTTTTTTATTTGAAAACCAGCAGCATGCTGCAAAAAAAAAGGCAGCCACCAGATCAGCAACAAAAATGCTGCTGCCTTTTGGTACCCCCACAAGACCAATCAGCATAAAATAAAAATCAAGAAAGCACCAAAGAAAGAAAAAAAAAAGTTCAAACTAAAAAAGGCCCTATCAACATACAGTAATCAATATATCCTCAAAGTAAATGAAACCACCCAAAACAAAATCACCTGGAACAAAGGCCCACTTTCTTTCAAAGAGAAATCTTGCAACAAAAAAAGTTGCTAGGCACAGGATAGCAGCTACAAGTGACTAAAGATCCTACATCAACCATACAATAAATTAAAGACAAATAAGCCCACGATAATTGCAAAAAAAGTCAATAAAGGAGATGATTTCCCAAAGAGATAGAAATTTGATTTAAAGTACCTAACTGACCCTAATCTTTGCCTATGCAGTTTATTAGCTCTCCCTATTCTCTCCCTGCAATGTTTCCAATACACTGCTACTATGGCTGCTCTGTACGAACCATTTTGAAATGAAGACTGTAACGGAACCGGACCCCGTCTGCGCTAGGGTATTTCCGTTAGGCTCTCGCTTCACTGTCCGAACACAGATTCCCGGACACCACCCTGACCATACAGGAAAAAAGACAGCACCAGACTCTTCTTAAGACAGGAAGTCAACTGCTTTATTTTTACACAAACACAAGATATTTACACAGGGCGGGGAAATACAACCAGGAACAGGAAACACATTATCAGGCCCTCCCAGCAGGGGGAAGTGCTGCAGGAAACACCCCCCACCAAACCAAAACACAGAACAATGGGATGCAGCACATGACAGTGAACAATGGAATAACCACATGGCAGTGAACAATGGACCAACCACATGGCAGTGAACAATGGACAACCCCCACACTCATATTAGAACATTTCACCCTGTACCCCCTAACAGGCACAGGGTGCCTTAGACATATGAGGGATTTGGGAAGATGATACAGGGGTCCCCCCACCCCTAAATGTCACTCCCGTTACAAAGACAGACACAATTTTTGTTTTATCTCTATGACCCAGCATGCAGCAAAAATGACCACACAGTGGTTGAAGGAGAAAAAGGTGAAAGTCCTTGCATGGCCTAGTCAGAATCCAGACTTAAACCCCATTGAAAACCTGAGGAATGACTCGAAGACTGCAGTTCTCAAATGGTCACCATCAAATATAACTGAACTTGAGCAGTTCTGCAAAGAATAATGGGCAAATATTGAAAAGTCTAGATGTGCAAAGTTAGAAGAGACATACCCCAACAGAGTAAAGGCTGTAATTAAAGCAAAAGGTGGTTCAACAAAATAATGACACAAGGCGGTGATCCTTTTTCCAACGCAGTGATTTTGTTTTTTTTTTGCTGGCATGTTGGTGTTTTATCTTTCACTTGGATGTTATAAATTGCACTGTTAAATATAGCTGGTTAAAACAAAAACTGTGTTCATCTTCATTTCAGGCTGCAAAACAACAAAATGTGATTATTTTAAGGGGGGGGGGGATTCTTTTCTATACCCACTGCGTATATATATATATATATATATATATATATATATATATATATATATGTATGTTTATGTAACACACAGATAATGTGATGTGTGTGCATAAAACAGGGAGAAAGACAACATATAAAGTTAAAATTCTGGTGTTTAACTAATTATGTTTAAATTGTAATTTGTTTAATGAATTAGCAAGCAGTCCAGAAACAGCAATTAATTAACTTTTTATTTAACGGTAATTGAATCATCTTTGTAGAAGTTTGAAGAGGTCCATTAAATTTAATTTACTAGCTTCCAGTCTAGGCACAGCTTACAGTACATGTTTTTTTATGCTAGCAATTTGATCATACAGTATGCATATCCATCTTAAAGATGTTAGAAAATAAATGCTACTGACCCCCCACTGTGTTGCAAAGGTGTAAGGTTATCAATGCCCTTAAACATATACCATGTTCATATTTAGCATGTTTATTAAATGTGTGGAGGAGATGCCCCATCTGCTTTGAGCTGCTTAGGGTGGACGAGGAACAACTGAAATTCCTCTTGTAACACCTTTACTGTTGCTGATATATTACATATTCAGGGCGCATTCACCAGTAATGTAAATGTCTACAAAGACATGCTTTGATGTACCATGTGTGCAAAGATTTACCCACCTGCAGAGAAGTGTAAGAAACTTCTTGTTTTATATTTTTGCACCTACAAAACATTACTGACAATTGTTTAGGTAAAGCAATAACAAATCCTTTTTTACTTTTTGCTTTGTGCTGGCATTGTATTCTGGGAAGTACAAAGAACCATGCTTTGTCTGAAATGACTATTGTTCTCCAAAAATACTGTATAAAATAGTGTATGCTTGTATTTATATATTTAAAGGATTTCAATCTTGATTTGGAAAACTCAGATCTGTGAGTAGTGAGATTTAGTAATGCCCTTATTGAACTCCCAGTCTACTTTATTGGACAAATTGTGTACTCCTTAATGAGGAATTGAACTCTGGAATTATTGCCCAAAAAAAGGCAAGCAGAGTGCAAAGGACTAGTCATCACCAGGGGCAGACTGACAACTCATGGGGCCCCCGGGCAATAAGGGATCATGGGGCCCCTGTGTCCTCGCCCACACTCAAACCACACCCAAAAAAGCCTATGAAAGATACCAGGGGCATCTCATGGGGCCCCTTACTGACCACGGGCCCTCAGGCAGTGCCCCAGTTTCTGAATGGTCAGTCCGCCCCTGGTCATCACAATTGCCAGTAGGATTGAGCTTTGATTCAATTCTGGGTTCAGTCCAAACCCATGTCTTTCTGAATCAGGACAGCTGCACATACACAAAGAGGCAAGGATGCTTGTGACATAATTGCAACATAGCCATATTAGGTCAATGACATTGACCTTACATGACTGTGTATGTGCAGCTGTAGGGCAGAAAATATCCAAGTCACATCTGATTGGCCCAGGAATGACAGCTGACTTCTGGGTTTGACCAAAGTCAAATTTGGACCAAACCCAAGCTCATCACTAATTACCTCTGCAGCTGACCATTTCTTATATCAGAGATGCCTTCCTGATGACTGGCAATCTGTTGACTGATGAAAAAGTACATAAAAACAGCTGGACAGGTTCATAAAATCCATATCCACCATGTGGATGAAGCAGAAGCAGGGAGATGCTTGTCTGCAGGTCTTCAGGTACAGCTTCCTCACCAACAAGGAGAATAATGAGCAGAACAGTAGAGGCATCAACAAGTCTAATTTCAAATTTCATGAGACTAGCATTCAGAAACAAAAATGTCTTAGATCTCACACTGAAAATATATAGCTGAGAGGTTCAAGGCACTAGAGTGTCTACACACATGTAGAGCACTGTTTTAATTTTTTTCCAGGAGGAATTCAAGACAAAAATGTTTAACTTTTAGTTCTAATGGACAGCCTGCAATATTATTAGCTGTGGCATCATGGATAGCAGGCCTAAAAATTGCCTAGCAACATTAGCCGCCAAAACAAGCAAAATGCATGAAAACCCACCTGCAAAATATTATGGGTCCGCTAACACTTTTTTTTTCATTAAATAAAACAAGACATGCTTGGTATTATGCAACTACCTCTATATCCATACACTGATTACTCTAAGGCTTACTTTAGTTTTGTTTTAGGGCCAGTTCACACTACATGCGTTTCAGTTGCTTTTTTTCTGCATCCAAAATGCACAGTAACTAAGATATATGGTTGTCAATGTCATAGTTCACATCAGTGCTTGCAGTTGCAGTGTACTCCATTTGCAGAAAAAAAAGTAGAACAGGCTGATTTTTTTTCTGCACAGAACTGTACTGGAACGCAGTAAAAGGCATCAAAAATGCATCAGACCAGGGGCGGACTGACAACTCATGGGGCCCCCTGAGCAATAGGGGATCATGGAGCCCCTGTTTCCTTGCCCACACTCAAAACACACCCAAAAAAGCCTATAAAAAAAGGTACCAGGGGCCTTTCATGGGGCCCCCTACTGGGGCCCCCTCGGGCAGTGCCCGAGTGCTCGAATGGTCAGTCCGCCCCTGCATCAGACACACCAAAAACGCACTGGAACGCACATTTCCTTATTTATATTGAAGAAAAAGAGAAGGGGAAAAATTAACTGGAATGCATAAAAAACATACTGGAATGCGTCAAAAACGCATCAAAAATGCACCAGAATGCGCCAAAAACATGCATGCAAAAATGCATCCAGAACACATCTGGACTGTGTTTCTATAGTGTGAACCAGCTCTTAGTATTTTTGTTTATTTGGGGGGTCTTTTTGCATTTTGCATTCTTGAAATGAAGGTTTTCATAAAAGGTTGCACAAAACATGTTAAGGAAGATACATAGCACAGAGTCCATCTACACAAAGAAGAATGATTAATTGACATGCATATGATATTTATGGGTATGATTAGGTTAGCATGTTGAGCATCCTGCACCCTGCTTTAGAATTTCTTACCTCTAATTGGGCTGATTGTTGAAGAAACTCAGTGCATTTTAGTTATATTATTATTCTATACAATATTAATACACTCATTTATTTTTTAAATAGCTGTTCTGACATGTATAACTAATTGAATTAAAAATAATGACCTAAACTCATTACAGGATTGTAAAAATGTTATTCAGTTTTAAAATCGCTGTTTATTTGCTGGTACAGGACAAAATTATGGAAACACTAGATAAAAGAACAAAATTGTTACTTAATAGGATGTTGGACTGCCTTTGGCATCCAAGACGGCCTGAATTCTCCTGGGACTTGACAAATATAAGTCTTGGATGGTGGGTAATGTAATCTGATACCACTCTTCATGGAAAAATCATTCCAGTTCTCACAGAGATGCCGCAGGTGGAATACGAGCCCCAACATTGTTCTCCAAAATTGACCGTAGTGACTCTATGATACTGAGGCACAGTAGGCAAGCTGTGAGACTTTGTCTGCCTGCTCATCAAACCACAATTTGATGACACCAGCTGTGTGAATCAGAGCATTATCTTCTTGGTAAATGGCACTGTCTTCAGGAAACAATGTCTGCACCATGGGGTGCACATGGTTTGCCAAAATTTGTACAATCACTGGCAGTGACTCTACCTTTCAAGGTGATGATGAGGCCTGCAGAATACCAATATATGGCTGCCCAAACCATGATTACACCACCACCATGATTTACTGTTGGCACAAGACAGTCCTGGTCGTAAGCTTGAGGAGGTGTTTGCAACATGTAAACACATCAGGTGGTTGGGAACAGTATGAAGCTCAATTCTTCAGACCATATTGCAGTCCTCCATTGATTGATAGTCCATGATTTATGGGTGTTACGCCACTATCTCCTTTTCTGAGCATTAATATCGGTCACTAGTGGTTTGGCAATTTGATTTGCTTATGGAGTTCCCTCTACACAGTTTTTGAGGACACAGGCTTTGTAAGACTGAGATCGAGCTTTACAGTAATTTATTCCGGGTCACAATCCTGCACTATGTCCTTTTGTCTCTTGTCTTCTTGTCATGCCAACTGTGCTTTTGCTTATCAGATGACATTTTCCCAAAAACTGTATATGCCATCATAACCTTTGATACTGTACCTCATGACAAGGCAAATAATTTGCCAGCTTCAGTCAGAGAGGCACCAGCTAAGCGGGCACCAACAATTTACCCTCTTTGAAACTCAGCTAGCTCTGACATGACTTCATATTACTAGCAGTGCATGCAGTGAATGACGAAAGTGAGGTTTCCCAACAGTTAGCTAGGTGTCTCACCACACAGTGGAAGAAAAAGAATGTTACATCACTTCCACTTTCAACGCAACACATGTCTTCACTTTCACACCAGCAAATCATGCAATGTTTCCATATTTTTGTCCAATCCCTGTATGAGTGGTTAGGTCTCTGATCTCTGTTCATAAATAGGCAGTTATAATTACGTGAGGTGCTTCAAGCAGCTGTAGCCTCCCTGACGGTATTCCCGAGTTAAGCTCGGGGTAAAGTTTCAGTACCAAAAGCGGTAATCCCGAGCTACACTCGTGCTTACCATGCGGCGCTGCTCCAGCATCTGTTCTTCACTTACCTTGTCCTGCGCTCCCGCGATGTCCCTCCTGCAGTGTCCCCGGCATCTGTCATCTGGGTTCCGTCCCCTGCGATCATCGGGACGTATGGGGGACAGAACTGGCGGGAAATTTGAAAATGACAAAAAGTGACATTCACTAAATACACTAAAATCACATAGTAAAACATTACTGTATCAAACCATTTCACATACATTTTGTCCCTAGTGCTTTGTCCTGTGCCCTGCCTGCATTTTTACTGGTCTTTCTGCCTGGAAACTGAGAAACGTCCATGGCGTCCAAAAAGCGTCCCTTTAGGTCAAAGTCGGTTTTAGACCAGCTAGAGAACAGCGATAGTAAATTAGAACCACTTGCAGAATTGAGTGATAATGATTTGTGGGGAAATTCGTCATCAGACAATGAAAACGATTTTGCGACTTTGCTCAGTGATGTGCGAACTTGGCGCTATATTTCAAATTTCACTGTTTTTGGTTTGATTATATTATTGAATTAAATGTATTATTATTATATTATTACTATTTTTTATGATTATTTGTTAAATTATAATTTATGATTTTGTGTTTCAAATTTTAGCATACCCGGGATGTTTACTAGACTCTTGTTTTGACAGATTTCAGTGAGTTATTCCTAAAAATGACAGGCCTACAATAAAAAAAAACACATATTTCCATGCAAAAAAATGTACCGCTTTGAGCACAAAAATATGGACATAATCAGACTGCTAGGGAGGTTAATTGTAAACCAACGCTGTGCCATCCACATCTTGTTGTGTCAAAGTTAAGTAGATTACAACTGTAAGGAAGCTCCTTGCAATACTGTTTTCCACAGCACCAGAAATTTCAACCAGCATTGTAGCTGTATAGTTTAATATGTAGTCCTTTGTCCGTCACAGCAAACAGAGGGAGAATTTAGGGGCCATATGTAAATGTTTGTATATTTTGGACTATGTTAGACTGTGAATAGTGCCCTAAGTGACCAGAGAGGTTATGCATGCTTAACACCAGAATTTATTTTCAGATGAGTAGTACACAAGAGAGTAATTAAAACTGAAAATATTAGTTTTAAAAAAAAAACAAAACCTCAAGAGCAAACAAGAGCCATGAAAATATACACAACCTGTACTACCTTTGACAGGACATATACTAACAATTGTAACGATACAGAGAAGATTAGCATGGCCCATGCGCAAGGATGACAGGAAAATTTGTGAAGCGTTCCATATAAAAATGTTTTTATATATATATGTATATATATATAGATCCATACACAACCATGTTTTCCAAAACTTTAATTCATGTAATGATTTATTAAAACATGATTATTACCTAAATCATCAATGAAGGTTTTGCAATCTGGTCAAATATATACACCATAGTACATACAATATTAAAAATTGCACGCGTGAAAGCAACTGGCCCAAACAGTTAAAATACTGTAAAAATGTAAGTTGATAAAAATGAAACAATATTATTAGTCATTGCCTACAATTAGTAAAGCACTGTGAAAATCGAATCTGACCAATATAAAATAATAACCAATAAAAATATAGGTCATATTATATACATCAATATTTCAGTAAATCAGAAAAACATTATGGAGGTTATATTATTTATATGAAGCACATTTACTTAATTTTAGAACATTATGGATTTTATATAATTTAATTGAAGATTGTATATTTAATTTAAAGATAATCATTATACTGTATATAACACACACACATATGGTATGTGTTTGTTCATTAAATTAAGTAAGTATTCAATCCATATGTCTCATTCAACCTGAAAACATTTGTAATCTCAGATACTTCATACATGAGGGTTTACTTATCTCTCATTACTGGTAATGATTCTCACTTAGTGTACCCACAGATATAAGACCTGTGTAGACCACACCAGGCCAGCTGTACTCAGGAAAAGAACTGGTAATTCCATGACAGTTTTTCGTAAACCAATGGTATTGACTCCTGGAGCTAACGTTGGCCCCACTGTGTGACTTTTTGCATCATGCTGAACGTATGGCATCTATTATTTTTAATCACGGTCTTATATCTGTGGCTTTTTCTGCAGTTTAACAAAGCCTTATTTTTTATGAGCATCAAAATATTCCTTTCAAAAGAAAACTTGCTTGTTTATTTGTACAATCACATCAAATGTACCTGATGAGAGGCATTTGCTATGTCCAAAATTCCTTATTTAAAACAAAAGAAAAGTTTTCTCGTTCATCTTTTACTCTTAGTTGTGATAGGCAAAGAACAAACCAAACAGTGTAAAGAATTAAACAATCCAAATCTTTTCTTGTGTCTATCATACATCTTCCTTACTTAAATAGTTTCTTCCAACATTTCCTAAATCTTTTGGTTGGGTATGCATGTGAATGGATCATTAAAATATAAAATCTTATCAATGCATGCTAATGTAAAAAAAAGAAAAGAAAACGTTTTTATTTATGGTTTTGATTTATGGATGTATGCAGGGCAACCATATTTGCTTGTTATTCACCCATATCATACTTTTTCTCATTGGCTCTCTTTCTCACTGCAAGTCTATTGTTTTACTTCCAAACTGATTGTAAAGAAAATTTTTAAAAAAAATGTCTCTCAGAGGCATATTCTATAAATATCAGTGGTCATTGGGAACGGATTCCAAAACAGCAACTCTCTAAAGCACAATAGTACTGGTATTAGAAAAAATGATTTACAAATATGCTACAAATCAAAACAATATTGTACAGCAAGCAATGAAAGCAAACTTTAGAATAAGAATACAAATGTGTACTTATTGAAACTCCACTGTATTTTTCCGTTATAATTTTACGATTTCTGTATGATCGCTTTGGAACAGGGATCATTATAGCTGAGTGAAATAAACATCGACAGCAACTGTAAAAGTGAGATTCTTGGGCCTTTTGTAGTAACTGATGATAGATCAGGCTTTCTTTCATGTAGTTATTTAAAAAAATGACTGGTGTTCAAAATGCATTATGCTAAATAAAGCTGGGCTTTTGGCACAATATTTCACAACAAAAAATATAAATGAATGGGCTAACATCTATATTTTGTTTAAATTTATCTTAGAATTCTTTTTATGTTCTTAGGATCCCTCTCTTAAGATCGTATCCCAACTTTTTTTTTTAAAATGAGTACGTACATAGGTCTATACGTGTGCAATAAAAGCCTGCTAAAGTCCCATTACAGTCCTCTTGTATGCTCAAAAGAGCTGTGCTGACCCCCTGTGGCTAAATAAAAAATGCAGAAGAGGAAATCTATTTTATTAACATATTATTTACATGGTTACTTAGCTTTGTATGCATTTACAAGCCTCAACAAAGGATTATAGTAAATTTAAATTCAAGATTGTAAAGAAAACGACTTGAACATGGTGAATGCATTTGACATTTGTCATGCTGTTAAATTATTTTGAGATTAAGCATGCTTCATTTTAATTTCTATTGTATTTTAGAAGAGCTGCATGCTTTCTTACATTATATAAAAGCATTTATCAATGAGTATTTATCTAAAGAAATATTTTGGAGCAAAAATATCATTAACTTGCTGCAGTTAAAATTATGCATTCATTGTGCATTCATTGTGTAACATATGTATTGATAAATTCTAAATCTACCATTTTAAGTGTTAATCAACAGATTTTTTTTTTCTCTTGTGGGATTCAGAAGAGCATTGCGCCTACTAGCCCTTATGGTTGTCTTCCAACATGTTCATATTGTTCTGATAAGCCTTGCATGTGAGTGGTTGGTGACACATCAGCTATCATTGAAAACTCTTCTGTTTCATCAAAGCCTTTGGGAACCACTTTCTTTTGATTTCATTTTCATATGTTTGGACTTTTTATTATCACTATAATTTATACAAGCGCTGCACTTTTTGTATATTCATAGGTTTTTTTTTCAGTTTTTACCGATTTTAACCCCTTGGCGCCGGCACCTCCTGGCCCTTTAAGGGTTTCAGAAGCCGGGAGGCAGGGCGGGGTTTAGGGCCATGTGACCGCCATGATACGCTATCATGGCGGTCACATGATCGGGAAAGGTTCAGATCGAAAGAGGAGATCGGGACCTTTCCATAAGCACCAGACACGTGTGCTGGGAGCGCGCAGGGCGCGCGCTCTCACCACATATGTTATTTTTTAATAGAACGAAAATGTGCGGCCGCTCGACGTCTAGGCCCAGACATTTGCGTTCGGCCGGCGTGACGAGGTCAAGGAAATCTTTGTAAGTTCCACAAATAAATGCAATTTTGCATTTTATCATGGAGGCTCCATTCACACATGAGAGTTTTGAATCGCAGACAGAATTGACGCTCTGCTAACATGACAAATGAGACAACGTGATTTTCAGATGACATTCATTTTAATGTCGCCCAAAAATGTGACGTGTTTCTGCCGCGATTGTTGTGCGATAAATCGCTCTAAAATTGTGACAAACCCCATTGCATGAAGCGTGTTCAAAAAAAAGGAGCTGGAGCTTCTTTTGGGTGACACACTACACACGATGCAGTTTGCCATGATTGCAGTGCAATTCATCATGTGACAATTGTGGCAGAACTGCAACACGGTATTAGATGCCATTAAATGAATGGCATCTGAAAATCACGTTGTGCAATTTGTCATGTTAGCAGAGTATTTTAAAATCACAGTCAGAATTTCTGCAATTCTGCCCATGATTGAAAACGCCCATGTGTGAACGAAGCCTAAAACATGGAAGCACATGTATGTGTGGTCAGACAGGGGCATGTACACTTTTTAAATAACACGCTATACTGCACCACAGTGGCCTGAATTACCTCCATTAATAAATGCACATATTCGCCAGCACACCAAGGATCTCCAAATGTA
The DNA here is from genome assembly GCF_062004578.1 of Staurois parvus. NCBI lineage: Eukaryota > Metazoa > Chordata > Amphibia > Anura > Ranidae > Staurois > Staurois parvus. The sequence goes on along the minus strand of NW_028317887.1, from coordinate 787,649 downwards.
GTCCTAAAAGCTTTTATTGCAGAAAGATCACATTACAAAAGAACAAATGCAACATTTCGGAGCCACGCAGGATGTCTTCATCAGGCATAGACACATCTGTACTGGGGGAAAGATGCAATGGAGGGAGCTGTACTAGGGGAGATCTGTACTGGGGATAGCAGTATTGGTGAAGATCTGTACTGGGGAGAGCTGTACCTGGTAGAGTTGAAGTTGGGGAGATCTGTATTAGTGGGGGATATGTACTTGGGGGAGATTGATACTAGTGGGGGATCTGCACTGGAGGGAGCTGTAATGGGAGAGTTTTGTAGTGGGAGAGAGCTATACTGACGGAGAGCTGTACTAAGGGGTAGTTGTACTGGGGAGAACTGTAATGAGGGGAGATCTATACTGAAAGGAAATCCGTACTTGTGGGAATGCTGTACTGGGAGAGATCTGTATTGGGGGAGGTCTGTACAGGGGAGGAGGGTTTGGCTTGGAGAGAGAGTTGTTGTTTTTTGTAGTACCTAACCCCTGAACGATGTGTGATATGTTATGCTGACCCCCAACACTTTGTGTGTTAGAGTATACCAACACCTATGCTCTGTGTATTATGCACTCCTGAGTCCTGCACTATATACACTATGCTGGGTACTTCATAATTCTGATCACGAAATTCTGTATGTTGGACTGTATATTACATACTCATGACCACTGCATACTTTCTATTGTACAACAGTTGCTGGTTGCTAAGTAATTTCTGACTATCCTAATGAAGCTCTTCTTCAAAGTAGGCTTTGTGCAGAAAAATACAGTGGGGCAAAAAAGTATTTAGTCAGCCACCAATTGTGCAAGTTCTCCCACTTAAAAAGATGAGAGAGGCCTGTAATTGGCATCATAGGCAGACCTAAACTATGAGAGACAAAATGAGAAAAAAAATCCAGACAATAACATTGGCTGATTTGGAAAGAATTCATTTGCAAATTATGGTGGAAAATAAGTATTTGGTCACCTACAAACAAGCAAGATTTCTGGCTCTCACAGACCTGTACCTTCTTCTTTAAGAGGCTCCTCTGTCCTGCACTCATTACCTGTATCAACGGCACCTGTTTGAACTTGTTATCAGTATAAAAGACACCTGCCCACAACCTCAAACAGTCACACTCCAAACGCTACTATGGTGAAGACCAAAGAGCTGTCGAAGGACACCAGAAACAAAATTGTAGACCTGCACCAGACTGGGAAGACTGAATCTGCAATAGGCAGGCAGCTTGGTGTGAACAAATCAACTGTGGGAGCAATAATTAGAAAATGGAAGACATACAAGACCACTGATAATCTCCCTCGATCTGGGGCTCCACGCAAGATCTCACCCCATGGGGTCAAAATGATCACAAGAACGGTGAGCAAAAATCCCAGGACCACACGGGGGGACCTAGTGAATGACCTGCAGAGAGCTGGGACCAATGTAACAAAGGCTACCATCAGTAACACACTACGTCGCCAGGGACTCAGATCCTGCAGTGCCAGACGTGTCCCCCTGCTTAAGCCAGTACATGTCCGGGCCCATCTGAAGTTTGCTAGAGATCATTTGGATGATCTAGAAGAGGATTGGGAGAATGTCATATGGTTAGATGAAACCAAAATAGAACTGTTTGGTAGAAACACAACTTGTCATGTTTGGAGGAGAGAGAATGCTGAGTTGCATCCAAAGAACACCATACCTACTGTGAAGCATGGGGGTGGCAACATCATGCTTTGGGGCTGTTTCTCCACAAAGGGACCAGGACGACTGATCCATGTACAGGACAGAATGAATGGGGCCATGTATCGTGAGATTTTGAGTGCAAACCCCCTTCCATCAGCAAGGGCATTGAAGATGAAACATGGCTGGGTCTTCCAACATGACAATGATCCCAAACATACTGCCCGGGCAATGAAGGAGTGGCTTCGTAAGAAGCATTTCAAGGTCCTGGAGTGGCCTAGCCAGTCTCCAGATCTCAACCCCATAGAAAACCTTTGGAGGGAGTTGAAAGTCCGTGTTGCCCAGCGACAGCTCCAAAACATCACTGCTCTAGAGGAGATCTGCATGGAGGAATGGGCCAACATACCAACAACAGTGTGTGCCAACCTTGTGAAGACTTACAGGAAACGTTTGACCTCTGTCATTGCCAACAAAGGATATTTAACAAAGTATTGAGATGAACTTTTTTATATTGAGCAAATACTTATTTTCCACCATAATTTGCAAATAAATTCTTTCCAAATCAGCCAATGTGATTGTTTGGATTTTTTTTCTCATTTTGTCTCTCATAGTTGAGGTCTACCTATGATGCCAATTACAGGCCTCTCTCATCTTTTTAAGTGGGAGAACTTGCACAATTGGTGGCTCACTAAATACTTTTTGCCCCACTGTATATGTAATGGAAGACTTTCATTCCGGTGTTCCATATTTAGACCAACAAGTGACAACAACCTGCACTTGCTCAGTTCATGAAGAAACAGACATGAAAGCTAGCCATAGAGAATTTTAGGGTGCCAAAGAGAGTTGAGTAGGAGGAAAAGACCATTAAGGCCATTTATTTTATGTTTTGGTAATATAGCTGCAGTTTACTGACATTGTGAACATACTGTATTTTCAAAGAATGTATAAAAGTATACACAGTATACTGTATGCTCTTTAAAGTGGTTGTAAACCCTTACATACATCCATTGAAGTGACTGGTATCCCACTTGTATTCAACAGAAAACCAAAGTTGCAGTCTAACAAAACTGGGTTGCCATGCAGGGGTTTCTAAACATACCGAGCCACCTGTCTCTTCAATCAGAAGCACTGCTGCTCTCTTTAGTCTCCCTCACCATTGGCTCTTCAGACTTACTCAGTCTGTGCTTACAGCACCTTTCTGCTCAGGCACCACTCCTGGAATCCTGGATAGGGTTCTCCCAGCACCCTGGGTTCTCCCACTTTTGAGACTCACAGATCCCCCTCCTGGACTGCCTGGTTGCCTCAGCTCTCTTGGCCCTCTGCAGACTGGTTAGCTGTCTCAACTCTCCCAGTCCTGTGGGTAACGGAATATCTCCGACCTGGATGCAAAAGAAAACAAACAGAGGGCACACCAGTCTAGTGCACATATCCAGTCCAGTCCACATTGCATAGCATCACACAATAGGAATCCTGGACCTCCAACAGCCAAAGCTCTGAGGAAGAGGCAAGACTTTGAAATGCGTTAGCCTGTTGGAGGTCCAGGGTTCCTATTGTGTGAAGCTATGCTATGTGGACTGGACATTGCTGTTCCTTTTTTGTGATGAGCTCTTGTACTTGTCCTTTGTGAGTATAATACTTATCACCTTTTATTAATAAAATGTATTTTAGGTAATGCACTAGGCTGGTGTGCCCTCTGTTTGTTTTATTTTGCATCCAGTATCTTTGGACTTCCCCAGTCCTTGAGGGCAGCAAGGCATATACCATCCAGGACAGCCAGGACAGAACTATAGCCTTTGTCGAGTTCACCCCTAAGTGCAGGAGTATTTGTGTTTGTCATCTCCAACCTGGAGTCTTGTTTCCCCAGTAGTTCACCCCTCTAGCCTAGAGCACACCTCTGTCCTCACACACTGACTCTGTATCTGAATGGCAGCAACTGCAATTCCAACTGCAATTGCCCTGAGCTATTCACAAGCCTGGCTTATAACTATACTACTTATCTGTTCCCTTACAACAGCTGCAGGAGTCAAGTTCAGGATTAAATATTCTCTCCTACCCAAGACACTTTGAAATGTTCATACTCCAGCCCCCGATCCAGAGCTACCAAATCCAGAGAAAACAGAGAGCACAGCTTTCTCTGTTCACAATATACCTACAACAGCTTCTCAGAATGCACATGCTGTGTTCTTTTTATACCAACTTGGTAAACTCATACCGTTGCAGGGCCTCGTACTGTCACAATATTTTACAGAAAATATACTACAATCACAAAATAGGTGGACTTTTCTAGTTTGTGATATAACCATCAATGATGATATAAGATAATAAAAACACCAATATTTGGGTCCATATGACGGTTACCAATATCTTCAAAAGTAAGGTGAAGAGCAAATATAGCTATAAAGTAGGCAGATATTAACCCATTGTACATCACTTTAGTTGAAACTTGTTAACTGATAAACTGCTAAATTTATCAGTTCTGATCAGTTACAGTGATAGCAGACAATGAATGATGTATGGATGTCCTAGAGAAAGTCATAGACTGCAGAACTCTACGGAACTTGGAATTACTACACTTGTCTCTCTTTTATTATTGGCTATAAACATCAAGAAAATACTTGGTGATTCTCAAGCAATGAACCTACCCTGTGTGCTACATGAGCTCCTTTATATTTTGATTTCCTAAGACATGACCCTTAATTCACATCATGTTTAGATTTTACACACATCAAAGCAATAAAATGTAATAAAAATCTCTTTAACCTTATCTTCTTCTGAATGCTAATTATCAAGGATGTTCTACTGCCAGCCCGTGGGACCTTCTCTTTCTGCCTGCAAGTTGCCAGTTCATTGCCTCTGTGGCACAGGATTGCAGAGAGCATTCCAGCACCTGTGAGGTGGGGTGATCTTCAGCCTAACAGTGAAAATACAGTTCTGCTCTGACAGGGGTCACTAATATATATGGAGTACTTTTCCTAGATGTAAAAGCTTCGAACCCTTTAGATATAGCCCCAAAATACTGCCCTGACCTCCCCTACTTTAATCTATAAATCATATTAAATGGATTGTATATGTAAACAACACCAGAGAAGAGTTAAAAAGTACATTTCTAGTGCTGTAACGCTTAATGTCCCTTAAAGGAAACCTGTGACTAAAGAAATATGAAAATGGTCTCTAAAACTGCAAGTTGCCTGGCTGTCATGATAATTTAATTGCATGAATACTTCCTGGGTCACTGACCTGTAAAAATAACCAAAAATGGAGTTTTGGTTATTTTCTTGACTTCTTTGACTTCACATGCTGCATAACCATACATACATTATGTTAACGCAAGCTTATATATTTAATCATACATAAATGTAACTATGTTATACATATACCTCTCAAATTGTATGTGAAAATTCTGTGATACAATGTGCAAAAAATAAATGAACAAAAAGCATATATAAGTAAATTTCCATAGTAAAGTCCATTATACATGAATAGTCCATAGTGCACAGTCCTCCTTCAAATCCCTAAACTATTCCACCACATGTGTGCTGCATCACATTGTCAGGCACCCAGCCACTATTTTTCTTCCAGAAAGTCATGACTGACAGACACATGGCCCAGCAAGTATGGCTGGATCAGCAATGAGTACAAAGCCCTGTAACGGATACATTTTTCTTGCAATTTTGGAAAATTTACCATTACCCTCTCCAGCCACTACTGCTGACCTGACACTACTAACTGCACCTTTCACTACTGCTGGCTTGCCACCATTACTAGCCCCAGCCACCGCTGTTGGCCTGTCACTATTACCAGCTCCTTCCATCACTGCTGACCTGATACTATTACCAGCTACTTCCACTACTACTAGGCTACTGGTCTGCGAGTAATGCCAACTCCTTTCATTGCTGATGGCCTGGCACCATTACAAGTCCCTGCCACTGCCATTGGTCTGTCACTAATACCATCTGGTGCTGGTTTTCTACCCTATTCATGTACTCTGGCACTGTACAATTTCCACAGCTGGAACTCACCTTCAGAATTTTTTCTGCAGGGTCAAATATACTCTTTGTCCCCTAAATTGCTCCGATTTGTCTGTGAAATATATACACTTTATTGTGGCTTTTTTAGCTGAAAAAATGCATGCAGTGTGTGCAACAAAGTATTTAAATACAGTATATGGAGCCTGCACAATTTTCCTTAATTTTTTTTCTGTGAAATATATACACTTTAACTAGCATTTTTGGGCTTAAAAGTGCGTGTAATGTGTTATATTGAAAATGGTACCTACCACAATTATTTAAAGTGATATTAAAGGCTTGTTTTTGTGTTTGTTTTTTCAAGTAAAAAACATGGTATACCTACCTGCACTGTGCAGTGGTTTTTCACAAAGCAGCCCCATTCCTCCTCTTCTCGGGGTTCAGGTAAGTTTTAGGGGGGCTGCTGCACACAGAAGGTTTTTTTACCTTCTTGCATAAAATGCATGAAGGTAAAAAAACCTTGAGCCTTTACAACCACTTGAAATACAATCTATGGAGTCTCCACAGTTTCCTTTCCTTTTTTCTGTGAAATACGTATATACACTTTATTTTGCAATTTTGGACTGAAAAAGTGCATGCCTTGTGATATTTTGAAAATGCAACCTACAACAAATTGTTTAAATACTGTTGGAGTCTACATAATATTTCATGCTTTTATTCTGTAAACACTTAAATATGAATTTTTGAGCCTCAAAAATTGCAGGCTGTGTTCTTTACAAATGCAGTTTACTCAAACTTGAAATACTGTCTATATAGTGTGTACAATATTGCATGCTTTTTTCTTTAAATATACACAGAAATGTAGATTTTTGGATGTGAAGCTACAAACTATATTCTTTTCAAAATGCAGCCACACCCAATGCTTCAATGCTGTCCAGAGTTGTAGCTGAGGTTTATTCAATATTTCCAGCTGTTGTGACTGAAATAATGCACTCTAGTTTTTTTTTCACAATAAAAACTGCAGAGTCTCTGATTAGGAAATTACACCCTGGTAAAAAAGGTTGAATAGTGTGAATGAAGACTGTCCAATATTTCTTCCTTTTGTCTCAGAAAGTATAGACTGTAAATTTATTGCATAATTACATTTGTCTTGTCTGTGGCCAGAATGTATTTTCCAGATTTGCCCTCCATTGAGGGCCTGGAGGGAGGGTGAAGGCTGCCAACTTTTCATGTTAGCAGGTGGGTAATTGCTTGCTTGCATCCAGCACCCAATCCCTTGATTGTTAACTTGAAAGGTTGGGAGGTGCCTGACCTCAGTTTATAACCTCCATGCCTCAGGCCCTCTGGCCTCCTGTGAGGAAGACATCGCTGGCAGCAGTAGACATGGTGGGGGAGGGGATATCCAGGCTGGTAAAAGACATGGTCTTGGTGGTCCACCATTTAATGATGCAAAAAAAATTATGTGTGTGGGTGCAGCACTACAATACACCTCCCCTTATTCTTCACTAGCAAGTATGGTATTTTCTTAAATCAAAATGACCTCATTAACCCTTAGTTTAGTAAGTGGGTCAAATAGTGCTCAAGGATCTCTCCTCCAGGGCTCTCTCCTTTTTTGACTGTACCCAGATATTACTTTCCCTTCTCCAGAGGCCATCACATAAGTTCATGGAACAAACCAAAAGTATACTCCAAATAGTGTATTACAAATAGAAAATGCTGCGCTATATACTACCAAAACATTCTCTTAAAGATCCAACCAGCTCAAAAAATATTTCATTAAAGATGTGTGCAGAAAAATATGAACCCAATAAGTGTATAACCAATAAATAAGTAAACACCCGGCGGAGGTTAAACACTATCTGATTAGCCAAAATGTGCATAAACAAACCAATTGCTGTACAAAACTCAAAATGAAATTCCAAGAATTGATAAAGTGCAGGGATATAAAGGTTAATCCAATTAGTAAACACCCGGTCAACCACCTCATATAAGTTGTGTAAAACAATATAGCTAGTTTCCCAAATAGGTCAATTAAAGTGTGACTCACATATAAATGTAAACTATTGACAATCCAAAGTGCAAATAAATCATAAACATAAATTAGTGACAGTCCATAGTGATAGCAATAAAGTCCCAAAAAATTGTCAATCCACAGTAGATACACTCATCAGTCTTCCCCGTGGTACACCGATGTGTCCACCACCACCAAGCATGCATGCTCATCTCCCAAAGTTGATCTATAGATTTAAAGTCAAAATGCGCTCAAGATAAGGTCCTTAATTCCTTTCAGCTTGTCACAGCCAGTGGGGGTCTGCTCCAGCAGGTCTCAAGAAGGTATAAGGGCTTAGAGCTCAATATAGCATATCAGGCAGAGGTAAACAAAGATGGTGGCTAACATCGCCACCCCGGAAATGATGTCACCATGCTTCCGTCTGACGCATTGCGTCATTCATCACGTGACTTCTGCAGTGATAGGAAACTGATGAGGATTGTTTAGGTCCAGATGATGACAAGTTACTTTGGTGACCCAATGACCTATTATATGCCATTTTGTTGGAGACCAAGTAGTAAACCAATACACATATAGGGACGGTATGTATAAAAAACATAGTCTGCAAGAAATCAGCCAAATGAAACAGAACAACTTGATTTGAATCAATACACTCTTCTCTTCTAGGTGGCAAAAAAAATTAATTTAATTAAGAAAAATGTAAATCTGGTAATAACGTTAAAAAACATGCCATATCTCTGCCACTCATTTTTTTTTTTTTTTTTAAAAGGGGGGTTTCCTAAATTTAATGGCAGCTATGGCAACAGGGGGATAGATAAGTGGATCTTGGGTACATACTACTTTACTGCACAAGTATGCAAAGATGCAAACAAAGGGTTTCTTTGCAATGTCAGCAACAAGTGTACACCCTGAAGTCCACAAATAGAAAAAAGGCCCTATAAAAAATAAAATGGAATATACCTCCTCACAATAACATCTTGATTTAGGGAAAGATAGAAAGACTGATGGTCATAAGATGCTATACTTAATGTTTGCTACCTGCCATTCTCGTTGGCTGTAGGATTCTCCTCTTCATTTACCTTGCTTGCCTGACCCATGTATTGTGAAAGGTTAGGCTGCCTATTTCCATAAGTTGCCCCCCCCCCCCTGCAGTTATAACAAAAGTGCCCTGGTTATAATGGAATAAACAAAAAAAACAATATGAAGCCAGTCCTATTTCCTCCTCATATTCCGATGTAGTCAGAGATCATATAGTTTAGGTGGTGCCTATGAATGCTATCTGGAGATACAGGTATCAGGGGTTTCTGGGTTCAGAGAATTGGAGGCACATTGACAATCAGGTGAGTTTCTTTTACCATGAGGAAACTTTGAACATGTTCAACATTTTGTGTGAGCCCCCCAAATCTCATCTCACCCACATAAAACACCTGGTGTTTGGGGATGAAATATCCCCCTTGAAGCCTGCCTCATTTTTTCTTCCTTACTGCCAGAACCCTAACCCTCCTCCTCCTTATTACCATAACCCCAACTCTTCTCCTCACCACCAGCATCCGAACCCTCCTCCTTATATTCCCCTTTGCCTCCTGCTGTCTTTTTGCATTGCATATGCTGGTGATTGCAGGGATAGACTTATGTACAAATTAATAGTAGCTGGGAAAAATAATGGTGGTTTGGTACCTTTCACTGTGATGTTACGTAGGTCATATTTGCAGAAATGAGTATTTGGCAAAGCTGGCATTAAGACACTAGACATTGGGTTTTTAGGTGCAATTTTGTCTCCCAGCGTAGTATAAGATTTGGTTAAAAAATGGCCAAAACACTGTAGAACTCTGTGGTTCAGCCCTTTGGATAGCAGCGCTCCATTATTCCTCTGACTCTCATAGCTAGTTTTGCCAGACTATGGTGGGAGTAGCAGAAGAGAAAGTGGTGCCCGTAGCGAAAAAGAAAAGAAAGATAAGAATAGCGTAGGGCAGACATGACTAGGTGAAGAGGGGAAAGAAAGACAGGAAAAGGTTAAGTTAAAGGGGATGGGTTAAAACAGGATGGTTACTTGATTGGTGATGGTAGCACGGGGTGGGATCATTGATGATTTTGGGGGAGTGTTGGGGGGTCGGACGATCCAGTGCTGGTATAGCAGCTGAAGAGGAAACTTCTGCGTCGCACCCTGTTCTTGCTCGAGGATGTCGAACCTGGATGGCTTGCTGTCCCATCTGCAGGAGGCAGCTGCTTCTTGGGGCACTACTTGGCTGCAGGGCCAGGTTTCCATACTGCTGGGGGACCAGCACTTGGGGCCGGTTGTAGGGGAGGCGGCAGTTTCCACGTGCTTGGAGGTCACAACCTCCGGAGCGCTATAGCCTGGAGCTTGGTGCCACAATGGGGGTCCCATCAGGGACCCTCGGGGTCCACCAGCAGAGCGCTCTCTTGCTGCTGGTGAGTCTAAGAGGAATCCCCGTCCCCCCGCCCACTCGTCGGACGGCTCGGGACTCTTTGACTCCTCCCCTGACGAGGTGCCTGTCAGGGAGGAAGTCCGGCGAGGGAGGAGATCAGCTGTGGCCTTTTTATTTAAACTGCAGGGCTGTCAGGACTTCATGAAGGATTTTTGGGTCTGACAGGCCCTTAAGGGTTATTGCAGGGCTAATCAGCATAAGGATGTGTGCCGTCCGGTCTATTTTACGTTGTTGTGTACTTTGTTTGGGCGTTTGGGTGGGTTGTGTTTCTTAGTTTATGAAGTTGGCTTATTTCAGATGGCTTTTGCTGTTGCCTTTTTTGGAGCCTTGCGGATTGGGGAGCTTGTTAGTCCTTCTAAATTGGTTATGGGAGGGTTGTTGTTGCGGGATGTTTCCTGCTCGGCTGAGTAGGTTGAGGTGTGCATCAGCCGGTCAAAAACGGACCAGTTGGGCTGTGGCGCGTGGGTGCATTTCTTTGCTATTCCGTGTTCTCTGGGATGCCCGGTTCGTGCAGTCCAGGATTATATCTCCCACCGTCCAGCGGGTCTGGGTCCTTTTTTGTGCATGCTGATGGGTCTCCTCTGTCCCATTTTCAATTTGTGTCGGTTTTTTGCAAATGCCTGTCGGCTGTGGGCATGGATATGTCCCTTTATGCCTTGCATTCCTTTCGCATCGGGTCAGCCACGGAGGCTGGGGGTGGGGTATGGATGAGGCAGTGGTGAAGTGTGTTGGGCGATGGGAGTTACATAGATTTCGCCTTTATGGTCTTCCTCATTTGTTGACGGACTAGGTGGGGGTCTTGTGTTCTATTGTATAGTTTCGTTTTTCGTTCTTCATGTGTTGTGCGTTTTCTGGCTGTATTTGTTGTCCTTTTGTTTTTCAGGTGGTACGGTGTGCCTGGTGTGGATCCTAGGTCACTCCTACATATTTTGGGGGGGCCAGGTGGATGGACGTGTGGCCTAATGGCAGGCAGCTCGGTTTTTCTCGGCAGGCTGCACGTATCCGCTGGATTGGGGTGCCGAGCATGTTGTGGGGATGTGTGATCCTCGAGGTGCACAGTTTTGTTAGCCTGGATAGGCCGCCTGATGTGCTGTTGCTCCATGTTGGGGGCAACGATTTGGGGATTAGGTCTATGAGGGAGCTGGTTCGGGACATCCAGCTGTATTTTCTGCGGTTGCGCAGACAATTGTCGAACACTGTTATAGTTTGGTCTGACATGGTCGCACGCTCTTCTTGGCGTTTGGCAAGATCAGTGATGCGGCTTAACAAGGCCCATATTAAGGTGAATAAGGAGGTGGGTAGGTTTGTTCTACGTAATGGGGGGCTGGTTGTTCGCCATTTGGAGTTGGAGGTTGACACGTGGTTCTACCTTCGTGGCGATAGTGTGCACCTTAACGCAATACGGACCGATATGTGGTCCTTGGGTTTGCAGGATGGCATCATTCATATATGGCACTGATAGGCGGCACTGATAGGCGGCACTAATAGGCAGAACTGACTGGCACTGATAGCTGGCACTGACTGCTGCAGATAGGCGGCACTTACTGACACTGTAAGGCGGCACTGATAGGCGGCACTGACTGGCACTGATACGCTGCACTGACTGGCACTGATATGCTGCACTGACTGGCACTGATAGGCCGCACTGATTGGCAGCACTGATAGGTGGCACTGACTGGCATTGATAGGTGGCACTAACTGGCATTGATAGGTGACACTGAAAGGCAGATCAGATGGGCACTGATATGTGGCATTAATGTGCACCGGTAGGCACTGATATGTGGCATTGATGTGGCACTGATGGGCACTGGCAGGTGGCATGGATGAACACTGACAGCTGGCACTGATGGACACTGACAGGTGGCACTGCTGGGGCTACACTGATCATCAGGGCACACTGATCAACAGTGCCCTGATGATCAGTGTACATGTCCCCTCTGAGTAATGCTGATTACCGGCTCTCCACTCCTCACGAGCTGTCAGCGTGACAGCTCGAGAGGAGAGAAATGCTGATAACCGGCATTTCCCTATTTACATGTGATCAGCTGTGATTGGACACAGCTGATCACATGACCAAGCCAACAGCTTTTTCGTTGATCGGTGACCCGCTGTGTCCGAGGCACACAGCACACCGCCGATCGCCGCGCTGCGCGCTCCCGGAGCTGCGCATGTGCACTTAGAATGGGAGGACGTCATATGATGTCCTCCAGAACGAGAGAATCGCCTTGCGTCTGTCATTTCCTTATATGGCGGGTGGGAGGTGGTTAAACTACCAATATGTTTTTGGAGTGTGGGAGGACACCTATGCAAGTACAGGGAGAACATGCAAAATCCATGCAGATAGTGTCACAATTTGGATTCAAAAGAAACAACCCTAGTGCTGCCAGGCAGAAGGGATAACCATTAAATCACTGTGCTATCCATACTATCAGGGCAAAGTGTCCCTGCCATAATCTTCTGTAGTAGCAGGGGTTAAAAGAACTAAGAGACCTGTAAGTGCCTATAGCAGGTCCCCCAGCTCTAATAACCCCTACAACACTGCAGGATTGCGGGGGCAGCGGGGGTGGGGGACGGAAGAAGGAAGATTTTAACTAAATAGAAGTTAACAGCACAAGGAACACATTTTCTGATAAAAAATACCATGTCTTAAGTCTATATTCTAAATATTTTGGAAATACTTGGAATACAGGGATGGAAGGGCAATTGTGAAATATGGGGTTGTTGTTTTAAAGTATTTTTGTGCACTATGTTTTGACATTTTATTAAATTATTTTATTTTATTAAGTCAATTCAGGAAGCTGGGTGCTTTGGCTTTCCCATAACGTATAACTCCTATAGCTTTTAGATCTTCTGTGGCTGCTACTTTACCACTCAGTTTAGGCCTATTACCACTGGATACAAAATGACCAAAAAAGTCTTTGTTTTTAAATAATTTGATTGTAATAAATTGAATTTATTTGTAATGAATTGGACTGGGGTGATGCTGCTGTATTTCAGCCAAGCTAAATGTTTAAATCTTAAAATCCATTCCACAGCCAAATATACACTGCCAATACATGCTGTCACTGAGACTGCCCCTGAAAAATCATAGTGTTCTGTAATACCACATGCAGATTTTAGGTATTCACAAGCAAACTATTCAAAACATTTGTGTATTCTCAAGGTTTCCCTATAAACCCACATGAAATCATCCTCTCCCTGCAAGTTACATGTCCCCATATGGCATCACCCAGCAACCTATACCCTTTTTTTACTATACCAGGCCATTTACCCTTTAAAATGATAAAAAATTAGCATTAAGATTCTCCTTTGATAGACATCAGTGGGGTTCAATGCTATGTTTTAACTGTACAGTAGTTTCTTGACTGGAAAAAATCTGCAAGTTCAAACTATAAAGTTAAACTCTGGGCACAAAAATAATTTAAATGTATTCCTCAATATCCTCAAAGAATAAAAATCCATTTTGAAAGCTTTAAATGTCTTTGCAAGCCCAGGTATTATCTCATAAAAATAGCAGTGACATCATCATTGTGATACACATAGCCTGTGCAGAGAGCAGAGCTGTAAGAGGGACCCAGGTCTATGTCTACCCCACAATAGGCTGCCTAGAACCTTATGGTGGATAAAAGACCAGTGTCAGGACCTGGTTCGCCTGCTAGCTGCTCTGTGATTCTCTGGGCGGAAAGCTGTAGTTTCAGTGTCCACCAGCAGGTGTCTCCTAGCAGCCAGCAGGTTCCAACAATCAGCTCCACCTGGCCCTAGGTCTTAGGAGGGTACTTAAGCCTCTCTCTACTAATACACCTCACATCAGTGTTTTGATTACCTTGCCTGCCGCCAGATTCTTAAGTCTGGGTTATCCTGCTATTGAGTTAGGCTTGCATCCTGTACCCTCTTGCCTTACTTCAGCTCCCCTTGTTCCTGTACCCAGTCCTGATTCCCCCCTTTTCTTTGCGTTGCAAGTTATAATCCTATACCCACAGTTGATCTAGAGGAAGGCAAAAACCCAGCAAAGCATGGTCCAATTTTCTCCTGCAGGGGGAAACATTCCTTCCTGATCCCCCGTGAGGCAATTGGATATTCTCTGGATCAACTTTACCTATAGATATCAGTATCCAGTTATATTCTGTGTATCTAGGGAAGAATCTAGACCTTTTTTTAAAGTAATCTACTGAGCTAGCCAAAACCAACTCTTGAGGGAGTATTTTCCACATTTTCACAGCTCTCACTGTAAAGAAACCTTTCCGTATTTGGAGATGAAATCTCTTTTCCTCCAGAAGTAAAGAGTGCCCCCTTGTCCTCTGTGATGGCCTCAGGGTGAATAACTCTACACCAAGTTCACTATATGAACCACTGATGTATTTATACATGTTGATCATATCCCCCCTTAATCTCCTCTTCTCAAGAGAGAATAAATTCAGTTCCTCTAATCTTTCCTCATAGCTGAAATCCTCCATGCCTCTTATCAGTTTGGTTGTCCTTCTCTGTACTTTCTCCAGTTCCCCAATGTTCTTTTTGTGAATTGGTGCCCAAAACTGAACTGCATATTCCAGATGAGGTGTTACTAATGATTTGTACAGGGGTAAAATGATATCTCTCTCTCTGGAGTCTATACCTCATTTAATACATTTTGCTCGCTTTAGAAACTGCAGCTTGGCATTGCATGCTGTTATGAAGCTTATGATCTACCAGAACTCCCAGATCCTTCTCCACCATTGATTCCCCCAGTTTTTCTCCCCCTAATATGTATGATGCATGCATATTCTTAGCTCCCAAGTGCATAACTTTACATTTATCAACATTAAAGTGGTTGTAAAGGCTCAAAGTTTTTACCTTCACACATTCTATGCATGAGGTTAAAAAACCTTTTGTGTGCAGCAGTGCCTTCAGCCCCCTCAATACTTACCTGAGCCTCATCGTGATCCAGTGATGTGAACAACAGCCTCAGCTGTCCCGGCTGTCATTGGCTGAGACAGCAAGCGGGAGCCATTGGCTCCCACTGCTATCAATCACAGCCAGTTAGCCAATGAGGAAGGGGTAGCAAACCACAGCTCCTTGGGTGAATGGACACATGGAGCAGTGGATGCTTGCTGTGGGGGCACCCGACAGGAGCAAGGGACCAGAAGAACCTGCTTGGGACCTGAGAAGAGAAGGATCAGGGGCTGCGCTGTGCAAAACCACTGAACACAGTAGGTAAGTATAGGCATGTTTGTTATTTAAGAAAAAAAAATAACCTTTAGAATTGCTTTAAACCTCATTTGCCACATAATTGCCCAATTAAACAGTGTATTGAGGTCAGCTTGTAAATTGAAGACATCCTGTAAGAACGTTATTCCACTGCACAGCTTGGTGTCATCTGCAAAGACTGAAATGGTATTTTTAATCCCAGACCCTATATTGTTTATAAATGTATTAAAAAGTAAACGTACCAACACTGAACCTTGGGGTACACCACTGACAACCCTAGACCATTCAGAGTATGAATCATTAACCACTACTCTGTGAATACGATCTTTTAGCCAGTTTTCTAACCATTTACATGGATTTTTCCAAGCCTGTAGACGGCTAGTATGTGGGGAACTGTGGCAAACTCTTTTGCAAAATCCAAGTATACCATGTCCACCGCCACCCCTCTGTCCAAGGTTTTGCTCACCTGATAAAAAGAAATCAGATTTGTTTGACAACTTCTGTCTTTCATGAATCCATGCTGTCTGTTGCTTAAAATATTTTTTTCCAGCAAGAACTCATCTATGTGGTCTTTTCTTAAACTCTCCAGTATCTTCCCAACTTTTGAAATTAATTTAACAGGTCTATAATTACTTGGTAAAGATTTTGACCCCTTTTAAATATAGGCACCATATTGGCCTTACGCCAATCCAGTGGTACTATGCCAGTCATTAAAGAGTCCCTAAAATTTAGAAACAATGGCATTGATATAACAGAGCTCAATTCTTTAGGCTTGTTTTTTATGTTCGCTGTTTGCTGGTGTGTCCATATATTTTGCTTTGTTGTTAATACATTTACTTCATTACACAATGTTTGGTCCCAGTTTCCTTGTGTAGCTACACATATCTGGTCATCTCAGCTGCCGACTCCTGACATAACACTAACACCCACTAATGACCAGATCAGCTGCACCTGGGAACTGGGGGCCATTTGCTCTGAGTATTTGCTTTCCTTTTGTCAAGATGCTTCTAGTGGAGGTTATTTTTCAGGTGAAATTGGCAATGGAGAGTAAAGATCTTTGCTGGCAGATTTTGAAAGATTACAACAGTGAAAGTCTGTTGGAATATATTCAGACAAAAGGACAAAGAGCGCACAGCCAAACTAGTGTAACTCCATTTATTGAAATAAAAATCATAAAACCAATTGCACTCACAAGGTACAGTCACAGATGACGCACTTCTAAATGAGAAGCTATCCCTATGTCACTACCTGAGGATGAGAGATTTTCCAGATTTTGTCAGCGTGAGACATTAAGGATTTTCACACTGAATACAATGTCCCCCGAAGGATTAAATGAGGAACTTGAAATTAACACTATGATTTAATATCTATCAGTTAGGGTGTCAATGCAGCAAGGTCTGTCAGCCATGGCTGTAGGTCGCATAGTATGGGATTAGGGCATGGGTTGTACCAGAACACTCTATTTATTACAATACCTTTTAGCAATTTTTAATTTTAAATTTTTTTCAAATTTATTATATCATATAATTTCCCATGAAACGCTAACTCTGCAAAATTGTTGAATAGGAGACATACATGCATGCGCACATGTGGGTTAAGCTTTCGATTTCTGCAGGTCGGTTGTCAATTTACATATATATTGTACATTCACATTGGTCCCTAACCCTCAAGGGGTGTACAATCTAAGGTCCATAGCTTACATTCATACATACACATACTTGGGCCAATTTAGACTAGAGCCAATTCACCTACCAGCATGTCTTTGGAGTGTTGGAGGAAACCGGAGTACCCCAAGGAAACCCATGCAGGCACAGGAGAACATGCAAACTCCAGGCAGGTGGTGCTGTGGTTGGAATTTGAACCAACGACTCTAGTACTGCCAGGCAGAAGTGCTAACCTATTTTGTTAGCACTACTAAGTCAGGTATTGGTTGCTGTGGTCCCATTTTGCCCGATTTCAGAAGTGCCCCATTAAGGATCCTAAGGAGGATCATATTAGCACTGTATATAAGACTTTGGGTGCTGTTGGTGGGCACGACTTAACAAAGGAGGCCACGCATTGTCACAGAAACCACATTGACGTTCCTTCCTCCCCTCCCCTCCTCTCTGAGCAGTGAGATGTATGCACTGAGCGTGCACTGGCTGGTCCAGGCGCATGCGCAGTAGCAGCGGCACACTCTGCCTAGCAACTGTAGGATCCAGGGAGCTGACAGCACACAAGATCACTGAGCGATTAATGCCATCAGCACAGAGAGAAGCTGAGGAGGATCAATATCATTTAGAAGTGCCTCATCTGTGACTGTACCATATAAGTGCAATTGGTTTTATGATTTTTTTTTCAATAAATGGAGTTACACTAGGGTGGTTGTGCGCTCTATGTCATTTTGTCTTGAACCTATGCCACCCTGTGGAGATATTGGAAAGCTGCAAATACTTATCCTATACTCCCTGCATTATAAGTCTCAACCAGCCTGAGGGTTTGATAGAGGACCAGTCAATAGTGACATTAACTGTTTGCTTTCTGGAATACATTCAGGTAGCTCATACCTTGGTTGATCAGGGCAGATTTTCATCTACTGAAATACATCCTTTGGTTCAGGTTTGTTTTTAATTATTATCTAATTGTTAGATTGTATTACTGCTGTGCACTCTTTAGTTGAGCAAGCGAAATGCAAACTGACCTTATTTCAGCCTCTGCTCCATACCTGGTCAGAGATCCTATCCCCAATTTTAGATGATTCACACCAATTCAAATATGCTTTTAAATGTCAGGAAACTCTTCCTTCATTACCCTTAGCAGCCTTAAGGCTCCATTCACAATAGGTTTTTTCAAACAGTGGGTGGAATCACTGCAATTCCGCCTGTGTTTTGAAAAAACCTAGTGTGAACAGGGTCTTACTAATATTGAGTATTCCCTGTCTCCTGTAGATCAGTACTCTACTTTCATTTTAATTAACCACACTTCCCCTGCATTTATTCCATTGAAGGCTCACCCTGCAATTCAGTTACCTATAGCAACCTCTCCAGACACCTTCATCTGCTTCTGTTCCTTCTATGACTCCCAGTACTGTGGCTACCTTTCCATCAGCAGCACAATCTTGTCAGCACCCTGCAATCATTTTCAGTACTCCAGCATTTAAGCCAAAAAAAAAATAAACCAGTTTCTTTTCCTACTCATACAATCCTGCCACTATCCACTGCTGCCTCAACTGTTATTCAGCCAGTTCCAGATTCCAGGCTGCCTGAAGATGGTGTCCAGTCTGCTTCCATGCTGCCTGAGGATGGCGTCCAGTTTTCTTCCATGCTGCCTGCTGATTCGGGGTCCAGTCTTCTTCCATGCTGCCTGCTGATGAGATCCAGTCTACCTCTATACCTGCTGATGGGATGCAGCCTGCCACTGGTGAACAGATGTCCGCGGCCAAGCCTGCCGCTGGTGTTCTGCTGTCCACTGCCAAGCTTGCTGCTGGTGCCCTGCTGTCCACTACCAAGCTTGCCGCTGGTGACCTGCTGCCAGCTGCCCAGCCAGACTATGCTGATTCCTGGGCCACTGCCCAGCCGGAATATACTGATTCCTTGACAGCTGCCCAGCCAGACTATGTTTATTCCTGGGTGACTACCTATCCAGACTATGCTGACTCCCGTGGGACTGTCCAGACAGGCTATGCTGATTCCTGGGCCACTGCTGATTCCCGGGCCACTGCTGATTCCCTACCTGCTGCCCAGCTGGACTCTGTTAACTGGATTAAGCTCCTGCCTACCGAGAGGTTTGAGGCTTATGAGAGTCCATTATCATGTGGCTTGCATGGGTTACCTCTCTGGCCTCTATTGTTGCCTTTCCTGAGTTCCTTTTGCAGCCATTTGCTCCTGTCGCACCAAAGCCGATAGGTCCAGATACCCACTTTGAATGTAAGAACTGCACCCACTATTAAATCCCAGTAGCAGAGGTGTTCTAGGGAATGGCAGGGTTCCAACTGAGCCTTGTTATGACCTAACAGTATCTCTATGATTCCAGGTGCATTTGGGGGCCTAGGTTTGGTAACCTATGCTCTGGGTAAACCTGAGTGCCAGTAAAAATATGTGGCGGTCTCTAGCTACCTAAATGGGGAGGGTCCAATTGTGATGGGACACCTTGGTGTCAGGGTATCTATATGGACCAAAGACTCTGGCTTTAAGCCTTCAGGCAGCCTTTGGAGTCCCAGCATTGGGATCTATGTTGCATTCAGGAATTGTAAGCTCCATGTGTTGCACCTCCTCAGGGATCTGAACAGCGGGGAGTCCAGTCAGCTCTCAGACCCTGGCAGCGGGGTACCCTGTCAGCTTCCAGACCTTAGAGGTGGGGCATGGTGTAGAGTTGGGGGGCTGTTCCTTAAGAAAAGGGAACTGTCAGGACCTGGTTCACCTGCTGGTGGCGCTGTGGTTCTCTGGGCAGAAAGCTGTATTTTCAGTGTCCACCTGCAGGTTTCTCCTAGCAGCCAGCAGGTTCCAGCAATCAGCTCCACCTGGTCCCAGCTGCTGGGAGGGTACTTAAGCCTTTCTCTACTAATACACCTTATGTCACTGTTTTGATTGCCTTGCTTACTGCCAGTTTCTTAATGCCGGGTTATCCTGCTCTTGAGCTATCTTTAGCTTCTGTACCCTGTTGCCTTACGTCAGCTCCCCTTGTTCCTGTATCCAGTCCTGATTTCCCCCTTTTCCTTGCATCGCTGGTATTTCTCTGTTACCCATGCTTCCCTTCTTGTATATATTCTGTACATACTGTATACAGTTAGTTTGTTATATTTTTTGTTACTTAGGCCTTTTTGGTTAGGCATGTTTGTTGTTTGCTGGTGTGTGCATATCTTTTGCTTTGCTATTAATAGATTTGCTTCAGTATTTATTGTTTTGTCCCAGTTTCCTTTGCCCAAGGAGATTGAGTAATAGTCACTGTTCTTTAGTACAGGAAGCTCCTGCGCAAAGAAAAAGTTTCAAGCCGAATTACTGCACAGGTCTGGAGTAAATGCACAAGCAAACCAAGATTTAAGTAAGAATGCACATGCTTCTAGCCAATATTCATAATTCAAGTCAAGTAAAGAGGTCTCTTGAAGAGAGTGAAATACAGATCATTTTTTTCTGGCACCATGCTCTACCATACAGCCCCACTAATCTGCTTAAAGATTAAAAACAGATGTATTCATCAGACACATTTGGAAATATACATGAAATCTGCATCTCAAAACACCTTTGTATCATGTAGTCCTATTCTAATCTATGAGAGCAACAGCAGTAGGACATCTATTAATCAAACTAAAAGTGGACATAGAGGTTTTCTTTATTGGAGCACATGCAGTGACCATGTCTGAAAGGTCTTGTTTACAAAGATGGAAATCCAGCAACTAATGATTCTAGTGAGAAGCACTTGGGAAAAAACTGAGGATGGTCATGGGAATGTCAAGTGAAAAGGCCGAGGAAATAAGAGGTTGCCAATTCTGGGGGTGCATGTATACTGTTAAATATGGAAAACACAAAGCCCTTTGTTAATTGCTGTTGAGCAAAAATGAGAGACCTTTCTGCTCTGTACTGCAAAGGTAATGGGCAGTTCAGTATTCATTAATATTTGTACATTGTGTCTTCGTTAAGCCCCATCATCATTATTTCCAGGTTTGCTCACCATCACATTTATACAAAGAAACCATTGGAGACACACTTTCCTGGTGGAGACCCACTCTTCACAGTCTAAAATTAATGAAGAATTTTGCAGTGAAAATGTAAAATCTCCCCATAATGGGTGAAGTATGTGGACAGAAGAATGACTCTACTTGTAAAGAAAGCACTGCTGGGATATTTGCCTACTAAGTCTTATCTGCGGAGACTCCAGTATTTTAAACAATGTACTGTATGTATTATTCAGAGGTTGAATAAATGCTTTAGCATGTGCCCAGCACTGTCATACCAGCTTTTGATATTCTTTTATTGTTATGTGTTGGAAGAAAATTAAAGTTTGAATATGGCTTACTCAATGACACCACTACTGAGCTTTTACTGGAAGTCTGACTTTGCTACTTCTGGAACAATACACATTCTAGTAAAAATATGTAAGTGAATGAGGTTTTGATGTTCTTACAGTATATAGTGCTAATTATAAAATGGGAACTTAGATTTTACAATTAAAATATTATGAGTATAATAATAAATTGAAAGAAAGTTATCATAAAATCAAATGGAACTGTTGGAGAAATGAAATGTCCATAGTTCCTGTAAAGTAAATTTTTAATTTAATATAAATGAGTTATCTAAATTGGTTCATGTATAAAAGTATTCAAAATCAATGTATGCACCACACATTACCTTAACCAATTATTTAAATTATCCTAACATTATTTGTTTTTTGGCACTAGAGCAAGCACCATAAGAAGATTGTCACAGCAATACATGTCCCTATTGGAAGATTTCCCCTGTACTCCTGTTCTGGTTACAATTTAGGGTTCTATCATTTCTCTCCCCTTTGGGAGAGACAGATAGTGATGCCGAATCTTGGAAATAGAGGCACAGATGACCTAACAGGCCCTAGAGGGATTTTTTTTTTTTTTTTTGATCAAGCAGCATTGGGGACTCTTCTGCTATTAGAATACACTGATCAGAGCTGCAGCCAATTGGTTGCAGAACTGACCAAATGTACATTTTCCAACATTTCCATTTGAGAGAAGCAAATCAATCGATCAATTTCTCTTGAATGGAAAGGCTATAGATGGATCAAAATTTGATTGGTCCCGATGCCCTCTTGACTCTCACTAACCCCTTGACGACGCTTCCAAATTTGCAACAGGTTCTTGAGCGCTTCTCCTTGATTTCGGGTCTCTGTATCAATTTGGATAAGACTGTCGCGCTTAATATTACTTTGGCCTCAGATTTGGTTTTGCGCCTACAGTCCCACTTCCCTTATAAATGGGCTTCTTCTTCTCTTGAATATCTAGGCATCCATTTGACCCCCACCTATGACTCACTGTTTGCTGCAAACTACTATCCACTGCTTCGCTCTGTGTCCTCTCTTATGCATTCTTGGCAATTTCCGCACCTGTCATGGATTGGACGGATTAATTCAGTAAAAATGACCATCTTGCCGAAACTGCTATACTATTTTTGCACCCTCCCAGTGCGGGTTCCTCCTCATTTCCTTCGGTTGCTTCAGGCAAAGATTATGCGTTTCATCTGGGCCAATAAACGCCCCAGAGTTTCCAGAGCTATGCTTTTTGTCCATAGACTTCAGGGTGGCCTTGGGGTTCCCAATGTTACTAAATATTATCAGGCGAGCCAGATCGCCCCGCTATCTATGTTGCATGCTTCCTCAGACATACCTCTCTGGGTCCTCCTGGAACTACCTAATTGTGCCCCTATTGCGATATCGACACTTCTATGGCTTCCCTGTGCCCTGCGTCCCACGGCACTGAGTCCGATTTTGCTCCATGGCTTGCAAGTGTAGGACTCGGTACGTTACTCCAGTGGCCTAATGTCACCTTTTTTGCCTTTGCTCCCAATCACTAACTAACCCCCTCTTCCCACCTGGTTTAGATCAACCAAGGGCATTTTCTTGGTGGGTGACCAATGGTTTTTCCCAGGTACGACACTTTTTGACCTCTTGGTCCTTCCCTACCTGGAATTCTCTTCAGGAGTCACGGGATGTCCCTCCGGCGGAGTTTTTTCGTTACCTTCAATTGCGGCATTGGCTGATCTCATTGCGGGGCACTTCTGTCTTCCCGTACCAGAAATCTGCCTTTGAACTGCTTTGCCAACAATGGCCAGGTGCCCCAGGCCTTACTTCCCTTCTTTATGCAGCTTTGAATAGACGCTCGCCGCATACTTCTCTTTCATATGTCATTCAGTGGGAGCGCGACCTGGGAGTGGCCGTGGATCCGGAGGACTGAAATAAGGCCTGGTCACTCATAGCTAAATGCTCATTTAATACGACCACGCTGGAGGCAGCCTATAAGGTATTGTTTCGCTGGTACTGGGTTCCTGCTCGGTTGGCCCGGGCTAACCCTGCCTGTAGTGATCAGTGTTTTCGGGGTTATGGCCATCGTGGAGGTGTATTGCTTATCTGGTGGTCATGCCCGAGACTGTTTCATTTTTGGTCTCGTGTGTTTGGCCTCCTTTTCACCTTGTTCCATCTCTCCATCCACCGGGATGCTCGGTATGCTTTGCTTCATTGCCCCATACCGGGCCTCTTTGCTCATCAGCAGAAGTTGGCTTCCTATCTGTTTTTATCGGCCACTAGAACAATTGCTCAGGCCTGGAAGAGTCCGTTTGTCCCTCTTCAGGGGGTGCGGGATCGTATGACCACTATGATGCTCAACGAACAGATATCGAGTATCCGCAACGACTCCCAACATAAAGTTTTGAAAATATGGGAGCCGTGGTTGCAATATGCCTTTCCCACACTCTCCCCGGCTAGTCTGGGGATGTAATGGCGTTCGGTATTGACGCTCTTGGACCCCTGCCCCTCTCCTTTTTTTTTCTTTCTCTCTCTTTCTTTTTCTTCCCCTCTTTCTTCTTTTTTCATTCTCTCTCTGTTTTGGTGTGACTGGCCTGCTGCATTTAGTTGTTATAGTCAGTTACAGTAATGTTTTGTAACTTATGTGCCATTGATAGACTCTGTGTGGGTGTACCTTTTGCCCTGTTGGCATTAGAGCACTGTTTTTCCTTTTTTTTTTTTATTTTGCAGTTTTTTTATCTGTGCAATTGATAGCCCCTGCGTGGGCGTGTGCCCTACTCTTTTATACTGTTTAAAAATTAATAAAAACCATTGAAATAGAAATTTGATTGGTCCTTGCTGAACCAGACACATTTTATACACCATTTTGCAACATGTTTTCTTTGACCACAGAAATGAATAGTGAAGAACTAATGTGCATGTGTGTGTTTGTGTGATTTTGCCTTTTTCTCAGCCAAAAGAAATAAATATATATTGCCAGCGCCCATTGGTAAAAGTTGACCTGTCTGATAGTTTACCTGGAGGTCCATTATTTGAACATGTGTAATCTATTACAAAAAAATCTACCAACACTAGAATTATGGCTAATGTAAAGGACAAAGCTACATCATTACTGTGACTTTACCACCACTCCCCAACTGATAAAGGCAAATCTATTGTGTGACTACCGTGTCCAACATGTTTCCACAATACTATCCAAAATGTTACTAATGAAAAGCTTGATAATGATCCACTTTATTTAAAAATACAGTAGTTATAGAAGTCAAGGAATTTATATCAAAACTTAGAATTGAGGAAACATGAAAAAATACTCCAAAAAACTATATAACCATTATCTAACTATTTATCTATCAAAACAAATATACAAAATACAATTAAACACTAAATGCAAGTGTGTCTAGTAGGGCACATTTGATCTCTATAGTACAGGGATCATATATTTCTGGTAAGAAGTTGGCACATAATCTGGAAAGTTGGGAGCACCAAATGATTGATTTCAATGCACAAATTTCAAAGCATGCATTAGCAGCCCTTTGGGTTATGTGTGGTGTAGACTTTATTTGCCACATCATTTTTATGAACAATTGTATGCTTAAAACTTTTGATAATACTTTATATTTGTGTAATCAGTTAATTTTATTATTTTATATTATTTATTATTTTTATTGATGTAAACACAGCAGAAATATGTTTTGTTGTGCACAGGTATATTCAGTCACAGACTGGTTTTCACGCGGTTTCACGCACTGTTTTTGTTTTATGCTAAAAGCTATTTGTTTGAAAATTAGTTTAAACATGAAAAAAAATGCATTTTTGTTTAAGATACAATAAATAATAAAAAATATTATTTTTAATAACATTAATGTGTTAGATGCTATAAAGTTATAAAATGAGATTAAAATTGAAATGCCAAAGAAAAAAAAATAATTAACACAATGTGAAATAAGTTGCACAATAAAAAGTCACATTTGCTGTACTTTCCAAGATGTAAAGTTCATCTTTATTATCAATGGTATTTCAAGGTTAATTTAATTTGTATCTCTAGGATACATGACAGAAAGGTGACTGAAAAATAAGTCACAAGGTCAATTGCTTTGTTTGGAAGCAATTTAGTATATGTTACTATATGTGTTAATAGGTGTGACCAGCCAAACACTGCAAAGAAAAAAAAATGAAAAAAATTAAATTATTCCAACCTATGATGCGCAGTATGGGAGATGAATTAATGAATATTAGTCTTTTAGACAGAGCCTTCTGTTTTATTAAGCAATATGGACTGTTTAAATGAGGTGGGGGAAACAACATGTCAGAGAATGTTTTAAAAGGAAAAATTAAATATTACTGAAAACTCCAAAGACACAAAATGTTAATTATTATTATTATTATTATTTTATTTATTTATTGCCTTCTAGTGTACAGTTGTTTCCCTTTTTTTTTGAAGGGGGCAGTTGATTGCTTTTGTAAACAAAATGCATGAGGTATGTAAAAATGCAATTAAACTTTTTTAACTTAACATATTTGTTATATTTAGTAAAGCAGAACTGCTAGCCATTGTAAACATTTAAACTAAGTCCTCTAGCAACTTTGTAGCAGCAATTTGTAGAAACAACAAAATTCTCTTTCTTTTCATTTTCAATACATTTATTGAAGATAAACAAGTGTTATAACCAGTCATTATGCCGTACTGTATATTCAAATTATATAGTAGTACTAAAAAACTAAATTAAAAAAATAAACAATTTTTTATAAAAATATTAAAGTATATATGAATGCTCACCTTATAAAACAACGAAATCAGTTTAAAATAGAAATAAAAGGCACAGCATTTACTGTATGTATACATATAAAAACATTATAAATACCGTTTTCATTTTTTAATCATATTCTCTCTGTTCTCAGCTGCAAAAGGGGCTGAGAGAGGTGGGTAGAGAGCAGCAGCACACTGGTCTTCCCAGTGAAGAGCTTTGCAGGGGGTATGTCAGCACAAGTCTTGGTCAAGGGAGGACAGGTAGGCTGTTTTCCCAGCACAGCCAGAAATCTGATCATGGTGAAATAGATGTGCTCTCATGCCTAGTGCGGTCAGTTTAAAACAGGAAAGCAGAGGTACTGGCAGGAACTCCGGGTATTTCAAACAAAGGAAGTAATACAAAGAGAACAGGATAATTGTAACGCAAGTATGCACAACAGACACATTTCAGTAGAATGAAATGTTGAGGAAACATACTTTTTAATTAAGAGATACAAATGTTTATAAATGTAAAATCTGGTGTAGGTGTAAATCTGTTAATAACAATGGCTTGACAATTAAAAAAAAAAAGAAGTCTGGAGACTATAAAGGCAATGTCTGACTAGACCTGCTTACTGCAGGTGATTCCTTGTGTTGCCTAATGAGGCTGGTGTAAAACTTATAATGGGTTGCGGTATGTAAGAGAGTAGAGTAGTATATGTGTTCTTGTATACACACAGCTGTGCGGCAGGGAATGTCAAAGCCTCTTATGATTGGCACAGTGCAGGTGCCCGCTCCTGGCAGATTCACCCACCTGGGTTTGGACTAGGATCCGAACATTCCCAAGTTCATCCCTACTACAGAGTTGCTAGTAGATAGCTAAGATTTACTTTTCAGCTTGATTTTCAGCATCTATGTTGGATAACACGAGTTGGTAATTAAGTAGGTAATTAACTTCATAAAGTCAATTGCCTAATGTGAAAGCTACAAATTTCTTTAAATTCAGTTAAAACAGACCTTTCAGTGACTGCAATTCATTTTTTCTTAGCAGCAAAAGTACTAAGGAGGCAAATTGCTGCAACACAATTGACAGAGTGAAATGGGCCTAAATGCCTTTTATTAGTTTTATTACCCAAAAAAACTTCCTCTATGTGCCTTTGAATTAGGTTACTAATTGACTCTTTGACTAAGCCCTGCCAAGATTTTATCCCACATGTCCAATGAGAGCAATTCTCATTGACTAAGCCCTGCCAAGATTGTATGCCACATGTCCAAGGAGAGCAATTCTCATTGACTAAGCCCTGCCAAGATTGTATGCCACATGTCCAAGGAGAGCAATTCTCATTGACTAAGCCCTGCCAAGATTGTATGCCACATGTCCAAGGAGAGCAATTCTCATTGACTAAGCCCTGCCAAGATTGTATGCCACATGTCCAAGGAGAGCAATTCTCATTGACAAAGCCCTGCCAAGATTTTATCCCACATGTCCACTGAGAACAATTCTCATTGACTAAGCCCTGCCAAGATTGTATTCCACATGTCCAATGAGAGCAATTCTCATTGACTAAGCCCTGCAAGATTTTATCCCACATTTCCAATGAGAACAATGCTCATTGACTAAGCCCTGCCAAGATTTTATCCTGGATGTCCAATGAGAACAATTCAATGGCAATAAGGACACTGTGACAGGAGTGACTTTGAGGGTTGGGGAGACCCCTGTCTCAGCTCCCCATATCCCTCTTATGTATAAGTCACCCTGTGCCTCTTAGGGGTACAGGGTGGAATGTTCTAATATTGGGGTGGGAGGTTGTTCATTGTTCACTGCCACGTGGTGCATCCCATTGTTCTATTGTGTGTCTTGCTTGGGAGAAAACTATTATGGGATGTAATGTTTGTGTATTGGTCTGGGGGTTGTTCATTGTTCACTGCCACATGGTGTATCCCATTGTTCTATTGTGTGTCTTGCTTGGGAGCAAACTATTATGGGATGTAATGTTTCTGGCAGCCCTTCCCCTAATGGGACAGCCTGCTGATGTGTTTCCTGTCTGGGTGTGTATTTCGCTGCCCTGTGTATATATCTTGTATCTATGTTAAAATAAACCAGTCCATTTCCTGTTTTTAATACAGGTCTGGTGCTGTCTCATCTTGTATGGCTATCGGTGGTGTCCGTGGATCTGTGTTCGGATAGGGAAGTGGGAGTATAACGGAAATACCCTAGTGCAGTCGGGGTCCGGTTCCGTTACAGACACCCTCTTTTGGACAGGAGGTGACAGGTGGGCAGGATCAGTCAGCAACGTCACGCCTTTAGTCACGTAGTAAAATTAAATCAGAGGGGTGCACAGAATGAGATTTTCTAGTTAATAAAGAATATAATAGATACTTTTTTATGCCTGCCGCTAAGCAGTTTTAACAATTTTTTAGTAGCTGACAGGTCAGTCACCAAAACCCTGTATACTTCATACTTGGCCATGACTGTCACTGGAAAAATCTGTTGCAAATCATGAAAAGTGACTCTTTGTCTCCCTGATGAAGCCACGTGACCCTGTGGCGTAACGTGTAGGGGAGGGGCTTTGACGTCATGATGCTCAGCAGTGTTTGGAAAGCAGTAATATGACAGCTAGCTGCAGACTGTTTGTATGGATGTGCGTCTCTCATTATATAACAAGATTTATAGTGTGGTGTGCTCAGACACCTTATAAATGTAAGTGGTGAATTGGAAATTATTTCAATCTAATAAATGTTTTAAGGATAAGCACTATGTTTTGGTGATCTTTTCCCCATGCATAAATGCCTGAGGAGGATCGATAAGGAGAAGGAGAAACAGTGGAACTATTTAGGAGTGCAGACTCATCCAAAACTGGATAATAGCATCAGTCCTAACAGAGGGATACAAGCTGTATATGACCACCCCTAGCGGTTTGGTCAAATAAACCAGGTGAGAGCATATCTGGTGGAGGGGATCGGTCATCACATTTGGATATTGTTTTTGGGCACAAGAGGTGTGGAAATAATCGTTAACATAACTGAAGGGTATTTCTTATGGGAATAAGTTTTGAACGAGTTATTTGGACTGTTGATGGACTTTTTTTTTGCACATTTATGTATAATTATTTGATTTAATTTGAGAATTACTTGATTTATATGCATACTTTTGGAAAATTGAGTTTAAACCTTAAGATTGGTTGTTACATTAGTGGGTGAAGCTCGACACTTTTTAAGAGGTTTCATCATAACACATTTGTATGGGAGTGTGCATAGCGTGAACAATTCACTATATAATTATTCATTTATTAGTGTATGCATAGCAGCTCACAAGATTCACGGTTATTATTGACTCTTTGTCCTGTCTGTCAGCCATATTAGCCTTGCTCAGTGGTAACACATTAGATGTGCTGGATAGCCTGTATCTCAGCTTTAGCTGTTGCAGTTAGCTTTAAACTATGGGTAAAGATAAACAGCTGCCAGGGGTTGAAGCATTCAAGGCTTTTTGAGACAAAGAGACACTGTGATACAATGCCCAATGCAGCTCTTGTAGAGACAATCCAAATCAAGAGAGTGTGCTCCGCAACTGCATGACCACTTCAGAGATAAAATGCAACCTCATCTTGTGCACAGCCATGTTTCTTAGGGCTCATGCCCATGGGGCGTTCGGAAAACTCTTCTGAATGATGGAAACTGACTGCTGGAAAACGTAGGTTAAAAACGCCAGTTTAGCCACATTTGCATACCACGTTTATGCGCGTTTATGTACGTTTGCGTTTAGAAGTTTTTTTAAAAGATAACCTCAGGAGACCTTCCAAATGCCCAGAATGTACTGAAAAATAGTAAAAAATTAACTATTTCAGACATTTTGAGAGAAGTAGAGAGAGCAGAAGCAAGGAGAGCAGTCTTTTCTATTGTATTCACTATGGATCCCATCATGAGAATAATGCGGCGCGTTCTACCATTTTTTCCTTCACACGAAACCTGAAACTGACTGTGCTGGTGTACCGGGTCCATTTGAATACATGGAAAACACTTTGCATGCATTTCTGATGATGAAAAAAGGCTCTGGACTGCGTTTGGATATGGAACAGGTAAAAAATGCTTCTAAATGCAAACATTTATAAACGCGGTTAACCACATTTACAAACGTTTACAAGTGTTTGGTGTTTGAAACGCCGATAAAATCTACTCCTGAATGCAAGTTTGGTACTTTAAAAAAACGACTGTAAACTCAACTGCCTGTAAATGACTGTAAATGACTATATGTACATGGACACATAGGAAAACATTAGGGAGAGTTCAGGGGCTTCTGAAAAAAACGCTGAATAGCTCCTGAATGTCAGTTTAGGAGCTGCAGTGTACATAAGCCCTTAGGTGTTGTGCAGTTGACAGCAGGGTTGCACACTGTAAACAATTGTATAATCCAGTCATCAGTCAGATTTAGCCATAGTTGCATTTTGTGGCAGGTCATCAATGTCCAGCTTTGACCATGCCATGGACTATTTCAAGTCAGAGGGACAGAAGATCAAGGCTGGGTTCTTTCAACTGTCTGTGTGCAACTCACTGTATGCAGATGCAGAATTACCAATAAAAACTAGAACCTGAATAAACATTTCCAGAGTGGAAAAGTTTCCACTGTACTAATACCATGTCATGTTTTCAACTCCATCACTGCAATGCTAGCATGAAATTGGATGTTTCCAGGTTGCTTTCATGACAGCCAGCACTGCATAAGAATGTTAAAAAGAAATATGTTTTTATATCGATTTATGGTTGCTGTTTGTTTTTCATGTATGTTGTCTATACAGTTTTTTCCTTTCTTACCATTTGTTTACACTTTGCCTTTGTGTTCTCCTTTATTGTTTTCTTAACCATTTCCCGACTGCCCTGTAACAGATACCTGCTCCTTCATTCACAGTTGTCAATCACCGAGTCCCAGCTGGTAATTACTGCTATTAAACATGTCCAGTAAAAAAATTAAAAAAATCAAATTTCATCATAAATTTAGGCCAAAATGTGTTCTGCTACATGTCTTTGCTAAAAAAAAAAATCAGAATACGTGTAAATTAATTGGTTTACGTGAAAGTTATAGTGTTTACAAATGGCACTATAGATAATGGAATTTTTTTTTTCTACTAGTAATGGCGGCGATCAGCAACTTATAGCGAGCCTTCAGGACTGCAGCTGGCATTCTGACACTGGTAGGAACTGACTTGGTGTCACTGACATCCCCAGTGACACCAATACAGTGATCAGTGCTTAAAAAAAGCACTGTCACTGTACTAATGGCACTGGGCAGGACGGGGTTAACATGAAGGGCGAACAAAGTTTTAATTGTGTGCAGGGAGTGTTTTACATAGTGGGCTTCACTGTAATCACACTGCTCTGGATGGCTGTGCTGTGCAAAACCATCCAGAGCAGCATGCCCGGCTGACAGGGAGGAGGATTGTAAGTAAACAAAGCAGTCCTCTTCCCCATCGGAGATGCTTGGTAATCACCGAGTGCCAGTGGGTAATTGAAAGGAATGATTTTCTTTTCCCCTCAGAGACCCCCGGTCTGTGGAGAGATTCCTGGTTTATCAGCAGAATTCTGGGAACACCCCTTGAACACGGAAATCACGACAGCTTATGCTCAGAGATGTTCAAAGTTTATTAGACATTAATAAGATTATATAGACTACAGATAATCATAAGGGAGGGGGGGAGCGAGTTTCAAAACTGTAACTTGTAACTTTCCATCATGAGCTAACTACATGAAACATGACATATACATTTCTTGGTACAAATTGTTTTGTCTAACTTTTAGGGAAAACAGACAGACAAAAACATTGTCAGGGTCGTGTTAGCTTCTGTTGATACATCCTTGAACAAGGGAAAACAGTTTCATTAAACTTCTAATATCTCTACAAAAAGCTAACTTAATACTTAATACTTAAAATGGCGTACATAATACAAAATGGAAGTTATCTAGATCCTTTCAATCCCCTCTAAGATCATGAACATGATCTCAATTCTTTACTTCATTCATCTTTTTGTACATAGCTAGATAACCTTCATTTGTATTTTGCGGCTTGGTAGCTCTAGCAATGCAATAAAATGAGCATTTAAAACATAGATATAAAGATAAAACAAAAAACAATATCATGACTATGCTTACCGCGATACCTTTCTTCCATGAAAAGATGGAACCAAATCCTGATCCTAACCAATCAAAAGGAGTCCATCCATCTTTTCCTATAGCTCTAGCTTCTTCCATCAAACCATCTACCTGTTCCCTGTGTTGCTTTATTATTTCATAATAATCTGGAACAGTCATTGTGGTATTATATATCCAAGTACAACATTCATAATCCTCTGTCATCTCACACAAACCTGTCAGAGCAGCACTCATACTTTCAATAGCTAATTCTTGCATCTCCAGCTGTTTTCTAATAGCTCTGGTCTCAGTATTTAGCAACCCTATGTCCTTAGAGTTCCTCTCCAGTATGTCATCAATAATGTTTGTGTAATTATTTATTTTGTTCATAAGTGTTATTCCCCATCCCGTGTAGGTAGGGAACCATGACCAAACCTTATCCCCTGTAGAGAATAGATCTACCTTTTCTTGTTTGGTTTCCCTTCTCTGTCTCAGAGTTAGTTGGTATTTTGGGTATGTACTGGCTTTTACCTGGTGTTCCTTTTGGTCTATAGCTGCCATAATTGGCACTAATTGGGCTACATAGCACCAGCCCTGGACATTACTCGGTATCCAAGGGTAACAGATCTTACCACAACAGATATAGGTATTGTTTCCCAAGGAGATCGGCAATTTTTGTATTGCAGAATGAAATTCAGGGGTGACAACAAGTGTAAAATAAAAAAGAAGTTTTCCAAACATAGTTTTCCCCACATTATCTTGTATCCCTTCTAAACTTTCATTCAGGGTTTTACCATTTACTTGCCAGAGTTTCACAGAAGAAGTTCCATCCCACCTTCCAGGATCAGATATGTTTAATATGGACTGAGAGCACATTCCCCTTCCCTTGTGGGAAGTATTCCCCAGTCTAAAACACCAATCGGGGAGTTGAGTGACTCCCAGAGTTGGAAAAGATATAGTGGCATTAGAAGTAATATTGGTCAAACCAATACTTGCATTCCCTTTTATTAACAAAAATATTTTGACTGGAGCGGCCAGAAGAGGAATTTCATATGTGCTAGGATGTAACTTACTACAGATCCAACATTTATCATAACCTGACTTTTGAGCATAAGCATATTTAAACTGCATCATCAACATTTTTCCTGAAAAAGGATTGTTCTCTTCAAAACTTTCTTTTTGACTTTCTTTCACTTTTGGTTATCTGGGTCTCATTTAAAACTAGTCCTTGACCACAGATACCTTTTATTAGACCCAAGTCCTCAGGGTGATAAATACAGTTAGTTAGGATCCATACTGGCAGGAAAAAGAGCACAGTCAGTGTGCCCAATAGGACCCAGAGTTTCAAAACACCATGAGGGGCAGTAAGGAATGTCATCTTCAGGGTCTTTCTCACCGACTTCACCCGCTCTTCGAGGATTTTCTACTTGTCCTTCACCTCCTTTTTCCGTTTCGTATTTCTCAGGTGTTTGGTTCACCTTCTTCACTCGACTAGCATGGATCCAGGACTGGGAATTCTCCACCAGAACAGCCGTTCTGGTAACCGCTATCACCGTAGTAGGTGGTCCAAAGGGGTAGCCTTGCTTCTTGTCTTTAGCGAGTTGGCGGACCACTACGACATCTCCCACTTGGAAAAGGTGTGTTGATTCCTGAAAAATAAAAGAAAAAGTGCGAGCAACATTTCTTTCAACCTTATCTAAACTCTGAATCAATTTTCTCACATGTTCTTGTTGTACCAGGTCAAGGTCCCCTCTTTCTAACATAAGTGGCTGTCTAGCCCAAGGAATGGGGAACGGTCTTCCCATTAATATTTCAAAAGGAGATAACCCTGTAGTCTTATTAGGTGTCATTCTTACCTCTGCTAGAATTGCAGGTAACATCTTCTTCCAGTGGGTATAGGTTCCTCCAGTGGCCTTCCTCAACTTATCCTTAATCGTCCTGTTCATCCTTTCTACTATACCCGAACTTTGAGGATGATGGGGAATATGAAACTTCCAATCTATCTTAAGTACTTTTACCAAATCTTGACATACCTTGGCCACAAAGGCTGGTCCGCTATCAGAATTTATCTGCAGCGGACATCCCCATCTAGGTATTATCTCCTGTGTGAGAATTCTGACTACAGTCTGCGCATCTTCTTTATTAGTGACAAATGCTTCCACCCATCTGCTGAACATATCCACCATTACCAACAAAAACTCTTGCCTCTGTCCTGTTTTTGGCATGTGGGTAAAATCTATTTGTAAATGGGTGAAAGGTGTAGTTGGGTACACTAGATGCTGGTGTTGTGATTTCTTTGGGTTCTGTGGATTGTTCCTTATACATGTAATGCACCTGGAAACATATTCTTTCACCAACCTAGATAAACCTGTAATGTAAAAATCCTGCAATAATGTTTCACATGTTGTTTTCCATCCTCTATGTCCTAGACCGTGGTACTGTGCAATGAACAATGGGGCACTTGACATGGGAATGCATGGTTTCCCCTCTAAGCACACTAGACCAGAAGCTGGATCTAGTTGTGCTCCAGAACCATCCCAGTCTGCTAAATCGATTTTTGTAGCAAATTTTTGTAAATCTGCATACATCTGGTCATGTGGGGTGGTTGTGACGCCTGAAGTGAGCAAAGGCATCTGCTCACTGGCCACCTGTTGTAATGCGGCTTCCTTTGCTACCTTATCTGCTAATGCATTTCCTTTGGCAATATGATCTCTGCGATTTGTATGTGCCCTGCAATGGAGAATGGCTAATGTTTTTGGTAACTGTATGGCTTTGAGTAGATCAGATATCAAAGAAGAGTGAGATATGGTTTTGCCATCAGCAGCAATGAATCCTCTTCTCTCCCAAATGACCCCAAAATCGTGTACAGCACCATGGGCGTACTTGGAGTCTGTGTAAATGTTGACATCCTGTCCTGCAAATAATTGACATGCTCTTGTAAGGGCAATCAGTTCAGCTGCTTGGGCTGACTGATATGGAATTGGCTTTGCCTCGAGTATTTTGTCAGGAAGTTGCACAATGCCGTATCCTGCATGGTAAATACTATCATTTGGCCTAGAACATGAGCCATCTACAAACACATCTGGGGCCCCATCAAGAGCCACAGCTGACATGTCGGACCTAGGGGAAGTGTCTTGCTGTATGTGGGTTATACAATTGTGTTCTGGTGCCACTTCATCCTGTTCCCCCTTTAGCCCCAGTAGGGCATTCAAAATTGGAATAGGACCTGAATTTGCTGAAGAATATTTAATAATCAAGTTGGGATCAGATAGAAGAATCACTTCATATCCGCTCAACCTTTGTGCTGACATGTGTTGAGTGTGTATGTTTTTCAGTAGTAAGGACACTTGGTGTGTTGTGTGTAGGGTAGTTTCATGTCCCAATGAGAAAGAAATAGCCATCCCCACCAGAATTGCGCACGATGCAACAGCTCTCAGACAAGCCGGCATGCCCTGAACCTGAGTTGGCACTACTTTGGAAAAAAAAGCTACAGGGCGGAGCTTGCCTCCATGTTCCTGAGCCAGGACCCCCCCCATAGTTGTACAATTTTCCCTAGCATACAGATGAAACATTTTCTTATAATCAGGTAGTCCAAGACCAGGGGCCGTTACCATAGCATTCTTTAGGTACACAAAGGCATCAACCATTTCATTTGACCATGTGAGAATGTCAGGTGATTCTGAAAGTGTGGCAGACCTCAGAGTGTGATCATAGAATGAACAATCAGGTATCCATTGGCGGCAGTAACCAATCATACCAAGAAAAGTTAGCATGTCCTTTTTTGTTTGTGGGCGGGGCAGACCCACGAGAGCCGCAGCTCTTTTGTGACTGACATTCCTCTCACCATGACTTAGAATAAAACCAAGGTATTCAACCTGTTTTTGGCACCATTGCAATTTCTTTTTAGATGCTTTGTGACCATTCCCTGACAACCATTCTAACAAAGACCAACTATCCTCCTGACTGGCCGCCTGACTTGAACTACAAAACAATAGGTCATCCACATATATAATGAGGACCGAACCATTGGGAGGGGTCCAGGACCTCAGTGTGGTCTGGAGGGCAAGTGAGTAGACTGCAAACAAATCTACATAGCCCTAGGCATTCTACACCAGCTCATCTGGCGATTTTCAGAATATAAATACAAATAGTGCCCTTGTCTGGTGGTCCACAGGAACCGAAAAAAATGCATTTGTTAAATCAATCACTGTAAAATATTCTGCATCGGACGGAATGGAGGTGAGGAGTGATGGCATATCAGGCACTATTGGGGCTAATGGAACCACCAAATTATTTATGGCCCTCAAATCTTGTACAAACCTGTAAGAGCCATCCGGCTTCTTAACAGGATTGATAGGTGTGTTGTAAGGAGAAACCGTTTCTTCTACCTTCTGTGGTGTTCAGTTTATAGGCAGTAGCCTGTGTATTACTTGGTTCTATGTGACTAATGCTTTTTACATTTATCCAATCCCAAGCTGGATTATTTCCCAGAATACCATCAATGATCAATCTCATATCTTCCTGTGATTCAAGACCTTCCCTCAACACAGGGCAAGAAAGAGCTTTTAGTCATAAAAAGACAAAAGGTTTACTTACCAAGTGAGGTGGGTGGTCATCCCGGGCCGAGCCCCCAGCTGAAAGGAATGATTTTCTTTTCCCCTCAGAGACCCCCGGTCTGTGGAGAGATTCCTGGTTTATCAGCAGAATTCTGGGAACACCCCTTGAACACGGAAATCACGACAGCTTATGTTCAGAGATGTTCAAAGTTTATTAGACATTAATAAGATTATATAGACTACAGATAATCATAAGGGAGGGGGGGAGCGAGTTTCAAAACTGTAACTTGTAACTTTCCATCATGAGCTAACTACATGAAACATGACATATACATTTCTTGGTACAAATTGTTTTGTCTAACTTTTAGGGAAAACAGACAGACAAAAACATTGTCAGGGTCGTGTTAGCTTCTGTTGATACATCCTTGAACAAGGGAAAACAGTTTCATTAAACTTCTAATATCTCTACAAAAAGCTAACTTAATACTTAATACTTAAAATGGCGTACATAATACAAAATGGAAGTTATCTAGATCCTTTCAGTAATCACCATCCAGGACCCAGTGACTGACAGCCACGAAAACAGAAAATCACATATATATACATGATTTTGCGCACCCCTGCTGCCCTGTAGCAGTATATACGCTATAGGGCAGCCGGGAAGCTGTTAACAGCAAAAAGTCAAAAATATTGGGTGTTTTTTCTCAAAATTGTCAGTCTTTTGTTTTTATAGTGCAAAAAAAATGAGGAGGCGATCAAATACCACCCAAAGAAAGCTCAATTCATGGGGAAATAAAGGACGCAAGTTTCATTTGGGTGCAGCGTTGCATAACTGCACAATTGTCAGGAAGGGGGGCAAATCCTCAGGAGGGCAAGTGGTTAATGAATTTATCTTTTTTTCCTCTAATACTGTATGTTTTGCTTTTGAGCATATGCCAAATAGGGGTGCTTACCTTGCTTGTTTACTAACTTCTCTGTTAAATTCAAAAAGAGACAGTATTGCAGATCAAATGATCCATCCTGTTACTTAGGATATCTAGATCATGACAGCTGCCTCACCATGATATGCAATGTCTGTCAGAAATATGTGACATCATTGTCACCCATACAGTTCTAGATGATGTCTGCCTTCAACATTAATGTAGACCTAACATTTAACGACATTGTTCTATTTGAAAAAGTAGACATCTGAGCTGTAACCTTAACACTAATCCACCCTTAAACCATAACACTAACCTTTTATGTAACCCTAGTATAAAATATACTTGTGAGCCACTGGTGGGTACATATATGTATATATATATATATATATATATATATATAAACAACGTCACCACGCATCCGTACCTAGACACGACGAGTATTGACAGTTTGCACAGGCACACCTACAAGGCTGGTCCCACCACTATCCGCGGTTATACATATGACAAGCGCACTTTATTTTACTAACATGTGAGTGCATTGTTAAGCGCACATTAAAGTCTTTTACCTCGGATAAGACATTATGTATCTCTCTTTCTTTCCCTTATGATCCATATGAGGAGAACTGGACTAAGGAGTATTTTGAGGAAGGATAGATCCCGTTACTCACAAAGATTTACAGAGCAGTTGCTATCATATACCATCTCAGCTAGAGTATATTGAAATCAGTTATCTGTTGAACTTACATGAAGTTTACCTTTGCATTAGTGCATATGGGACTCTATATATACAGATAAAGGTCACGATTGGAATATTCCATCTCTCTGGATGTGTTGATTCATTTTTCACTTGTGAATATACATCAGTTTATTTATTCACTTATCCATTTTTTGCATATATTTTAAATCACTTGCACAAGTTGTATTTATGCACATTTATGGTGATAATTCAAATTAATGTTAGATCAATATATGATTGGTATATTACAGTTATAAACAATTGATAGAGCGCGGCACCCAATTTATTTATTTATTGTTCTTTTATGTAACCCTGTTACTAATCTGTCCATAAAAGGGTAGAAAAGAATTAGAACTGTCTGTGTTCCTGCTGGGGAGTGTCACCCTCTTTTTGTCCTGGTGGACCATCATTCCTGGAAAGTACTGGCAAATTCAAAATGACCAGTTTCCACCAGAACAGGAATAGAGATTAAATCCCCATGAGAAATCAATCATGGGCACTGGTTCCATTGACAATTTTCTAAGAGGGGATTTCTCTGAAATGTAGTGAGCAGTAATGTTGCATAGTTACATAGTTAGTCTGGCTGAAAAAATACAAAAGTCCATTCAGTTCAACCATTAAAAGAAAAAAAAAGTTATAATCCTATACCCACAGTTGATCCAGAGGAAGGCAAAAAAACCCAGCAAAGCATGATCCAATTTCTCCTGCAGGTGAAAAAAACTCATTCCTGATCCCTGATGTACGGTAGCAGAAAACATCTAAATGCAGTATTCTTGTCTAGTTTCAGTACTGTAGCTTGCATTGGTAGTTTTGAATGATCTTTCAGATTTATCCTGTTTTCATGATAAATGCCATTATGAAACAACATATATGTTGTTTACGGGAACTAGATAAGTGAATCTTTACTTTAGGTCTTAATTCCACTAAGCCTTTTCTTGAACTATGCTACGTCTAGTTTTGATCTTGACTTGAACTTGTTCCTCCCTGTTCTCAGTACATAGAAGAAGACTTAGTGGTCTTGACTCCAATAGTGGGACAGTTCATTAGTACAATAAGTGTGATACCTAATCAATGCAATTTAGACACGTCAAGCATAACATTTCCTTCTCCTCACTGCTAAAAGGTATGCTGTCAATCAAATATATAAAATGTTTGGCAACACATTTTTACTTAGCAGTATACTTAAATGTTTTATGATTTCATAAACTCTTTCTGATTTATGTAATTATTCATGTATTTTTAGAACAGTGAAAATGTGGCTGGGCATGCATTCTTAGAGATCCATCCATATTTTTTTTGGAGTTAAGAAAAGTCTCAGTGAAAGGTTACTCTAAAATTTAACATAACTCCACCAAGTTGTTACTTATTTGGACTTAATTAGATCTATCAGTAACATTTAATAGCCACTAAGCATAAACAAACATCTCTAATATCAGGCATAGAGATTTTAGAGTTGCTTTCCTTTTAAGCGGATGATCCAATGTATTTCATTATGCACATCTTGGTTTGGGGTAGTCTGGTAAGGAGTGTCACCAGTTCATAATACATAAGAAATAAATATAAATCCTGTATAATAATAATAAAATATGCAGAAAAAGATGTATTTAAACTTAAATGCATAAAAAGCATAGTATAAAAAAACAAACATTACACATTTTATACAGCATGGTATGTTCATTGCATGAATGGTACCAAAATTATTACACATTTTAAGTGATAAAAAGAAGGATTATCTTTATTATTTTATTAGCTTTTTTTTTATATTTTTCTGAACAATGATTAAGGTACATATTTATTTATTAAACTGAAACACACACACTCTCTGTCACTAGAACTAGTACCACAATTACTTATTAATTTAATACTTGGAAAATAACGTTCACTCATCACTTTCTTGCAGTTTTCACACATTTCAAGTATCACTTATAAGGGGAAGGTCACTGAAAAAAAAAACATTGCAATGTAACAACTTTTGAATTTGAACTGGCAGACAAAGTTAATGTTGACAAAGAACAAAAAAGGTTTGGAAAGAAAAAGTCCAGATGAGGATTTGAGATTGCAGCTCCAGAGGGGTAAAGTTGCTGCTTTTGATGTGGGAGGTCTGAGAGCAACCTGCTGGGATGCTCCCTGGTACATCTCATTAACCGTGTCATCAAAGACCCCCAAGCTCCGGAGAATCATAACATTATCTCTGACATTACCACACAAGATACAAGTTCCCTCAGACAGTCTATAAACATGCCTGTAATAACCAATTCATCCTGGCTTGACACCCCTGCAAGGGCTGGATGCCCTTTAGTGAGCTGTGTGAATTGCCCCAGTCATTCATCAAAGTTTCTCAGGAGTGCATGTCACAGAGCATTAAATTTAATTAAAGCAACACTGACTGCAATGCAATTCTCTGGAGGCTCCTTGTCCAGAGAACTGGATAACTTTTTCTCGTGCATTTAAATATCTATCTTTTTACTTAAGTCTAAAATTCTGGACAAGTAGCCATCTGAACAAAGTACTTTTTAACAAGATGTTTATTTTGTCTTTCTAGAAACTAAGAATCTGATATCCGATATATTTTAACACAACTATTTCTGTCTCCAAGAAATATAAATGTCACTATTTTTGTTTTTTAGGACCATTTAACAAGATCTCTTCCTCTATTTTGGCTAAGCAAAGAAACACAAATTTATGATTATATGTGTTGAGAAGTCATGACTGAATTTCTTTTAAGCAACGAACAAAACTTTTTTTTATGATTAGGTGGCACTTAAAACAGGATTTTAACACTGTTAGAACTGTAAATTTATTTCAACTAACTGTTTTCTCAGTTTTACAGTGCTTCAATTTGTAAAAAAAATGGTATATGAAAAACTTTGCTTTCCATGAATTCAAAATGAATGGCATTGAATGACTTGTTAACACTATATAAACCGAGAAACTGAAAACAAGTAATAAAAATTAAAAAAAAATACATACATAAAAAATAAATTAAATGGCCAAAAAAAAGGATTATCAGTTTTATTTTCAATAGAGCACTCAGATTTGTGATTGAACTTACTCACAATTAAAATATATGTAAACCCAGGCACTTAAATGTCATAATTTTACATGATCATTTCCGTTCAAAAGTCATTTTTTAATATCTTTAATTCTGTGGCTTTTGTGAAAATACTATCTTGTAATCCTGCTATGAAGGACCTTGTTCAAGCACTTATTATATAGTGACAATGCTTTTTATGGATCTTCCAGATGTGCTTCTGAGTTGTCACTTTGTGAAAAAGACTTCTGATGGAGACTAAAAGTGGTAATTTTAACACACATTATGCAGGAATGGCTGGAGTGCATATAAACAGATGGGTATGAGTGGAGTGTACCTTTGTTCACTTGGAGGCACGTTATCAGAGCACAACTAACATTCTAGTGCCACAGTCAATGGAAAATGAATGTTAAAAAAACATTAATGGGAGACCTCTAGGCTGATAGAATGGAAGAATACCAAAGCAAAAAAAATTAAAAAACATTATGTTTGGCAGGGAGCTGTGATTTTAATAATGTTTTAAGATCAACATTAACAATGCTAAATTTAAAAACATACCTAGGGGGTGCATTGGATGCCCTTAACTGGTATGTGAAGTGGAGCATATGCAAAACGGACATTTAGAAAGAAAAAAAATCAGTTTAAATTGCTGGCAAAATCCAAGCTGCTCATTAAATAAAGATACTTACAATGTTTTTGATGAGTCCTTTATCAAAATGAAAAAAATTGTCCCACAATGTACATCCATTATCAATCATTCAAAAAAAAAAAAATGTTGTGGGGTCCCTCTCAAATTCCATACCAGAACCTTCAGGTATAGAATAGATTTTATGGGTAAACCCCCACACAAACAAACATGAAAAAAAACCATGGGGTCTTCTCAAAAGCAGTATGCAGCCTGGCAGTCCTGGAAAGGGGGAAATGAGTGTGTGCATCCCCCAAACACATCAGTTCACATGTCCACTAAATGGAGGGGTACTTTCCTAGGGAGGACACCCTGACTAAGCACTTTGTCCCCATGTTGATGAGAACAACGATCTCTTCTCCACAATCCTAGCTCAGTAGTTGTGTGGAACTGCAGGTGCAGAGCAGTGCTTAGCCAGCTTTAACAAAAAGGGTGCCCCCAGAACCCCCCATGTGATTGAATAAGAGGTATGCAGTACCCCTAACCATTCACACAAAAAGATGGAAAGTAAATAATCACACCCAATTTTTGACCTTTAAGTATTTTAAGAAAAAAAAAGTCCCACAATGTAAATCCACCATCAATCCTGTTGTCCAATAATGCGGATCCATGTCAATCACAATAAACCATGCTTGGCAACCCATAAAATAAAAAAACTAACACCAGCATGTCTGTTTCTGCCACTTTACTTTTGCTGAATGACATGAGGGATCCCTGTTACATCATTGACCAAATATGGTCATGTCCATATTTAGTCAATTATAT
Source organism: Staurois parvus (assembly GCF_062004578.1). NCBI lineage: Eukaryota > Metazoa > Chordata > Amphibia > Anura > Ranidae > Staurois > Staurois parvus. The sequence goes on along the minus strand of NW_028317887.1, from coordinate 744,855 downwards.
CACCAGGTATATCACGTCCCTTTGCCTAATTTATCAGGGGGACAAGGGGATGTCAATCAACACAAATTAAGCAGTGTTTTTTTTTTCAGCAGGTCAGCGGCTGTCATTTATCATGATTGACATGTTTCTGTGGACAGTATGATTGATGGTGGACTTACACCATTGGACCATTTTGAGTTTTTCTTGAATGGCTTTTGCTTTACCAAAAAGGTCTGGTATGGAATGGGGGGGTACCCTTTTTTTGCCTGGGATACCCCTAAAAATCTATACCAGACCTGAAGGTTCTATTATGAACATTTTTTTAAAGTACAAGTCTCCCTACTTTGTTTACATTCTGCTGTTAGCTGACAGCTGTATGGTTTAGTAAATCAAACTCACCACCTCTGCTGAGGGATTCCTGTCACATTGATCACATTCAGGTGTCCGTTTATGAACCAGCGGTAATAGATGGCTGCTCAGTTCTCCGGCATTCTCGGAGAACACAGTTCTCCTGTGAATGCAGTTTATGAAGCAGTTCTCCGAACGAAGGGAGAACGGTCTCCAAACGCTGGAGAACGGTCTACAAACTCTGGAAAACGGCTGATTTTACTATAATCTCGTGAGATTCCAGTAAAAGATCAGTTTACTAAGCAGAGGTAAATTATCTCTGCTTAGTTTGCGGTCCCTCCGATTCTCCAGCTCTGGGCTGGAGAATCTGGAGGGAGAACACAGATCTCCAGTGAAGGGCTGACATGATCTCCTGAGTGTCATAAACTGTGAATGACCAGAGAATAGCTGAGATCCGTTGAATCGCAGCTATTCTCTGTGTCATAAACGGACACCATAGTCCTGTCCATAGTTGGTCAATTATATCACCAGATTTATCACATCCCTTTGCCTAATTTATCAGGGAGACAAGAGGAAGTAAATCAACACAAATGAAGCAGTGTTTTTTTTCCAGTGGGTCAGTGGCTGTCATTTATCATGATTGACATGTTTTTGTGGACAGCATCATTGATGGTGGACTTACACCATTGGACCTTTTTGAGTTTTTCTTGAATGGCTTTTGTCTTAACAAAAAGTCCTAAAAGGTCTGGTATGGAATTGGGGGAGGGGGTACACCTTTTTTTTGCATGGGATCCCCCTATAAACCTATACCAGACCTGAAGGTTCTTCTATGAACATTTTTTTCAGTAAAATTCTTCCTCTTTTGTTTACATTCTGCTGTTAGCAGACAGCTGTATGGGTTAGTAAATCAACCTCACCTCCTCTGCTGCACTAAAATCTCAATTAGTGTTATCAGCCCTACCCAATTCTCTGCGGGACTACAGAACACATCCTCTTCTTGTCTTCATAACATAAGGGAGAGGTGCTCTGGGGTTCAGCACAGTAGAACTCAGACAGTACTGACAACGTTATTAATTTACTTTTTGAAGCTAGCCTTTTTTGAAGAATGTTCTGCTTTAAAAAGAATTGACTGATACTTTAAAAACTGTCAAGGTTCAAAGTTCATTAAAGAAGGTAAATATGTAGTATCAAATCCAAGAGTGTTCAGCTGTGCAGCTTGTGAGAAGTTAATGCTTATATAAAACTGAATATTTTTTCTGTAAATTGTCCATATTAAAATACATATCTTTATATCATTTATCTTTAAGAAAAAATACAAGCATTTTAATTAAACTCCAGGTCATTTTTACCTTTTAGTTTTGAAATAGAGTATAAGAGAGTTAAAAATTCTGTCATGTTTTTCTTTCTGCCTATGACACCCATGGGGAGGTTTTCCCTCATTGCCTTTCTATGTGACGTCCATACAAGAAATTAGTGGTATGGTTGTCACTGGGACAGGAAGGCACAGACAACCATTAAGAAGTTGTCAGAAGATCTAATCCCTCTCTTGTAAAAATATGTGTTGCCCAGGGGCGGACTGACCATTTGGAAACTTGGGCACTGCCCGAGGGTCTGGGGTCAGTAGGGGGCCCCATGAGAGGACCCTGGTACCTTTTTCATAGGCTTTTTTGAGTTTGAGCAAGGACACAGGGGCCCCATGATCCCCTATTGCCCGGGGGCCCCATGAGTTGTCAGTCCGCCCCTGTAATCACAAAAGGGATTTTCCACTTTCTGTATTTTTTCACTGTAGATTGGAATGTTACTAAAATGCAATACAGTTAATGCTTTGTTGTTTAAAAGCGGGCAATTAAAAAAATAAGCACAAATCTTTCTTGGGTCATCATCATTATTATATGAGGATGTAGAACATTGGGGAAGTAGAAAGCTTTCCTTGAATCTCCAATGTCCCTAACACGTCAAGTTTCACTTTCTACTTTGTTAATCTTTAGTCAACACTTTTGGGTTGTTTTGGATAGAGCAGCAAATGGTTAGAACCTCTGCTAGGTTTTTCTTGTTATAACATTAGAAATCAGAAATTAAAAAAAATATATAAGTCCTCTGAAAAGTGAACCCAATATAAAATGACCAATATTCTGAAGGGAGAACTCAGTCACTGTTACAATAAATGCAAATTCAATAGCAATAATAGAAAAAAGGTCCTCTAAAAAGTGAATCCAATTTGAAGTGATAGTCCACTTAGGAGTGAACTCAAAAAGTAGTGTTGGAAGATATCTTAGTGACTCCACTCACACCATGGGGTTTACTAAAGCTAAAATCAGGCTCACTTCTGCATAGCAACCATTAAGCTTCCAGGTTTTATTGCCAACGCTTAATTGAACAAGCTGAGGTTAGAAGCTGATTGACTACCATGCACAGCTACATCAGATTCAGAGGTCACCAGTTTTAGTAAATCTACCCCAGTGCAACCTCCACCATAATAGACCACTCTGAGGCATACCCAGGGACGGACTGACAACTCAGGGGGCCCCCGGGCAATAGGGGATCATGGGGCCCCTGTGACCTTGCCCAAACTCAAAAAAGCCTATGAAAAAGGTACCAGGGGCATCTCCTGGGGCCCCCTACTGACCCCAGGCCCTCGGGCAGTGCCCAAGTTTCCAAATGGTCAGTCCACCCCTGGGCATACCAGAGCGTATGCGACCTCTTCATAAGAAGATGAGTAATTGAATGCAAATAACACTTCCCATAGTTTAAATCAGGTTACTACATCTATCAAAAGCAGGTAAAATCACTTACAAATGACTTGAAAAACAGCATGTAAAACTACATTTCCCAGGATTCCTCAGCAGTGCGCATGCATGTATAATGATGTCATGGCTTCCAGATCCACCCAGTGATCTGGAAGCAAGTGATTGTCCCAAGTGCCATGGTGTGTAGGAACATCTTTTTTCATACAAGTGCTGTTTGTGACTCCTCATGTGGAGATTGCATATGCTCTGGTAAGTCTCAGAGTGGTCTATTATGGAGGAGGACACACGGTGTAAGTGGAGTCACTAAGATATCTTTTAACACTACTTACTGAGTTCACTCTTCAGAGGACTATCACTTCATATACTTATACATATACTTCAGCTACTGAGATTGCTCTCCAGAGTATTGGTCACTTTATATTGGGTTCACTTTCAGAGGACTTATGTTTTTGCAATTTCTGTATTCTATTATTATATCACTGATTATTTTCATATTGTTAGCGCTGCACTTACTTTGATATTGGTGTATTGTATAGTATATCTTATACTTTGTGCTGGCTGCTTTAGGTATTTATGTGTGTTTTTGAGCAGCAGATTTTGAGTTTCTCCTTTCACATGTTTTTATTGTTGTTTGAGTCCCCACTGATGAATTTAAGAAGCTCAGTGTGTCTTCGTGACCACTGTCACTGGGAAAGACTGTGATGGGAAATCCAAAATGTTACAATTTTGGTTGCCAGAACAGAAATAGAGGAAAACCTTTTAATTATAATTTCTAGAGTATCTGAATGCATTCAGTGACCATATTTAATTTTAGGTAAACATAAATCATGTTACAAACCTATGCTATTTTACAAACTTTCTGTTTGTATCTTGCTTTATAGGCTAGTTATAAATGGGGTGGTTGCCATTTTTGGTTAGCTAGCTGTAATTGGCTTGGGGACAAACTGGAAGCCTACCATTGTACTTTGCTGGCCTTCTGATGTGCCCCCACTCCTTTAAGGAAAAATGGCTTGCTCCCAAGCATACCTGCCATTAATTTATCAGTTGCTATATACACACAGTGGTATTAGGTACACCTGTTCAATTGCTTGGTAACACAAATTGCTAATCAGCCAATCACATGGCAGCAACTCATTGCATTTAGGCTTCTAGACCTGGTGAAGACAACTTGCTGAAGTTCAAACTGAGCATTAGAATGGGGAAGAAAGGGGATTTAAGTGACTTTGAATGTGGCATGGTACACCTGTTTAATTGCTTGGTAACATAAATGGCTAATCAGTCAATCACATGGCAGCAACTCAATGAATTTAGGCTTCTAGACCTTGTAAAGACAACTTGCTGAAGTTCAAACTGAGCATTAGAATGGGGAAGAAAGGGGATTTGAGTGACTTTGAATGTGGCATGGCTGCTGGTGCCAGCTGGGCTGGTCTGAATATTTCAAAAACTGCTGGTCTACTGGGATGTTCACACACAACCATCTCTAGGGTTTATAGAGAATGGTCCAAAAAAGAGAAAATATCCAGTGAACAGCAGCTGTGTGGACAAAAATGCCTTGTTGAGGTCAGAAGAGAATGGGCAGACTGGTTTGAGATGATAGAAAGGCAACAGTAACTCATGTCAATATGGACCAAAATCTCTGAGGAATGTTTCCAACACCTTGTTGAATCTATGCCACTAGGAATTAAGGCACTTTTGAAGGCAAAAGAGGGTCCAACCCAGTACTAGCCAGGTGTACCTAATAAAGTGTCCGCTGAGTGTATGCTCCAGCATGGAGACTATAAAAGATTAAATCTAGGACTGCATGTCACGATTCACCCACAGGCACACGCCCACAGTGACTAGCTAACCGAAACGTGCATGTGCGGCCGTGACTTGGGTAAGAGGGAATAAGGGGGACTTAACTTCTAATATATAAAAACGGCTGTGATATACTTTCACAGCCTGCACTACCTCTTGGCCACCACTGGAGGGAGACTCCACTGCAATCCAGTCAGCCGACCACACACAGGCAGACACAAATCTTACATACAATCTGGTGCACTAATTAGAGTTGAGGAGCAGCCTAGCAATCGCACACCCTTCTAGGGTTCCTCCAGCTATCTTCTAAGCCAGAACCCCAATGTTAATCACTCTTCTACTGTCCACACACCCCCACACCAGAAACATCACAAACGGTAGCTTGCCACCACCCAACAGTTTATCCGCAGAACGGTCTGTTGGGACACCACACTCACACAGATCTCCGTCTGGCAGATCTGCTATCTTTACAATCTGCACGCAATCTGCCAACACACAGTGCAATTGCATACTGATAGGCAATGAACTTGACCGAGCATTTAAAGACACTAAAATACAATACAATCTAATCTCTCTGGAGATATGAGCCTGAGCTTAAATACCCAGAAGTCACTTATTGATTTTAAAATTTAATATCCCGAAAGTGGGCAGTGCATAAAATATGTACAAAGTATAAAAAGTTACAGAAAATACAAAAAATACAAGAAGACACACAATTGGCTATTGACTGTAAAATAAAAGGGAATAAAAAACAGAAATAAAACTTTTACTAAGGTTTATCCTGCGACTGGAGCAAGTCAGAGAAAGTCCGCGATCCGTCAGTCAATAAGGACGGGCTCCATACGAATCACAACGTCCATACCTCAAGTCCTCAATTCATAGGAATATGGACATAGGCTGGACATGAGTCCTTGGTCAATCAACCCTGGGGGGTGTTCCCGTACCAGCCCACAGGACATTCTGAGTGCAGAGTGCTGAAGATTGGACCAGGAACGGTTTGAATCACTAAGTCAGGGAATGAATTTCCGACACCAGCCCATCAGTCTGATCGCGACAGTACCAATTACTGTTCAGCTGTCGCAATCCGGCACCACATAACCATTTACTGCATTTTCTGGCATTCTACATAGGCCACAAATACAGTTTTTACATGCAGATGTAGCCCACAGACTGCCTAATCAGAAGGAAGTATTTTCATCTCTCTGCAACTAATATTTTAGCTTTTATGAGAGATGAAATCTATTCCTTTGATCCGCTGATCTAATTTATGCTCGGCAGACATCTTGGAGCCCTCTCTTGGTCCCCCGCTGTCTATGAAGTCGAAATGTCTAATAGGTAGGTGGCAAATCTTATTGGCACCCAGGTGTCACCTCCTTCCAGAGGAAGCTCTGTCCCTTCAGATGCTAATTGGTTACCATCTGTCTCTGACTGAACTCTGAACACATCTTATATTACCATGGAATGAGCTAAACCAACACTGTCATATTTTCTACAGATCACATCTCAGCTACTCAAATCTTTATATTTATTTCACATCTCAGCTACTCAAATCTTACATGCACGTTACACTGCACTTTACAGAGGGACCTTGACAAGCTGCTGTGGCTTTCAAATATATTTGCAAATTTGTGCAACTAAAACCTCTGTTCTTAATGCAAACAGTGTAATTAATTTTCTTGCAGGCTAACTGGTAAGTGCTCTGAAAACACATGTTTTGTTTGTGCTATTTTACAAAACTCCTTGTTGTCTGTAACCCAAAAAAAGAAAGTTGGATAAAAAAAAGTTGATTATTTGATACTGCATGCTACTCCAGCTACTGTTGCCTAAATACAGACAAAGTGGTTCGAGGCATGAGTGCTGACAAAGGGTGATGTTCAGGTCAGTTAATGATTGTGGCTGTACACAAATCTCACTTTTGTCAGGCACTCGTGTGTCCCACTGTTGTGGCTTTGCTCAGGTACAAATGATAAGTAAGTAAAGTTCAACTTGTCTTCACAGTTTAGGTTGTGGATGCCAGAAGTTGGGGTAGTAACTAAATGAAGCTTTAAAATACTATTTGGTCCTCTCTAAGCAGTGTTTGAATTCTCTTTCCCACAAATGTGCAATTGCCTTTGAACATTGATGGTAGAAAAAGTTGACACCTTGTGGTTTATTTACTAAAAGTGGAGTGTGAAAAATCAGGCGCACTTCTGCATAGAAGCCAATCAGCTTCCAGGTTTTATTGCCAAAGCTTAATTGAACAAGCAGAGGTTAGAAGCTGATTGGCTACCATGCACAGCTATACCAGATTCTGAGTGAACCGGTTTTAGTAAATCTCCCCCTTGTGTCTACCGAATATTATTATTATTACACAGGATTTATATAGTGCCAACAGTTTGCTCAGCACTTTACAATATAAAAGGAGACAATACAGCAACAATACAGTTCAATACAAGAGGGTTAGGAGGGCCCTGCTCCTTGGAGCTTACAATCTAAGATGCTAATTCAAATGACTGCATGCACATAAATGCTAAAGGAACTATTTGTTGCCCACTGTTGCTGCAGCCCTGTTCTTTTAGCTGCCTTCTCTAGGAGGTGACACTGCTTAGAGAATGTCACACACCAGAAACAGACTAGATCTGCAAGCACTGGGTGTACTTCGGCACAGCACCTGGGTGTACAAGCTCTTAATATAATGGCAGATTTGAACCAATAACCTGGAGAATTTCACTTTGAATGTGTCTCTAGAGACATTTTTATGATTTTTTGCAGGTATTTGCTACACCACCCAATTTCAAAAAGACTTATTGTGAAATTTGATAGAACATATTACAGACTAGTCTGCTCATTTAACTCACTCCAGGGTACTTTACAGAAAAAGCTCCTTATTTCTGGTAGAGATTCATGCTGAGATAATGGGTAACTTCCAATACATTTAAAGCAAATGTCGTCTGTTGTATCTTTGTCCCAGAAGCAATCTCATCCCTCATCCTCCATTTCACAGGTAGAATAGCTTGACTAATTTGCTAAGTGCACTTTGTCCACACATAAAAGAATGTGTCCAGTCACTGCATCTTTCTGTACCAAAGATCTTATAAAATGACTCTTGCCCCCACCTCTATGCAGCTGCACTAGGATTGCTGTATCAGAGATCATTGTAAGAGCCCAGACTAGGCAAATAGGAAGATGAATGATTATTCAGACAAATTTGGACCACCAGGATGGGAAAGGTTCGGAGGAAAAACATTATGGCTAGGGCTCCATTGAAAGAGCTCGACAGTTGACAGATGAGCATCTATAAAATGACAAAGGCTTACTGTGTAAAGCTCCTTGCTACCAACGCCTTCTCCCTGGGAAACTAATTACCCTAAACTGTCAGCGAAAATGTTATTTTTTTCCAGCTATAATTCTCTTTTTACTGACCACAAAATAGCCATGAAAGTACACTTTTCTTCTTCATCGTCCTCCCTGTTTTTTGCTCTTGTCATCTAACATAATGTAATGTCCATCAAACAAATTAAAAGTATAAACTGTGTGCCCGGCATCTGCAAGCAGTCTGCAGTCAGAATAAAACAGCAGTGCATGTACAGCGAGCAAGCTGTTTTCACTACACGGCTCACAACTCCAACAGTCACAGGGGTTTTCTTTAAAAGTCAGTGTTCAAAGAATCTGAATGTTCACCTACTATACTTCATACAGATTAAGAAGTCCTTGTATTATACACTGCTCAAAAAAATTAAAGGAACACTTTGAAAACACATCAGATCTCAATGGGGAAAAATATCATGCTGGATATCTATACTGTTATGGACTGGGTAATGTGTTAGAAACATAACAATGCCCCATCGTTTAATAGAAATGAAAATTATCAACCTATAAAGGACTGAATTCAAAGACACCCCAAAAATCAATTTTGTTTGGTCAGAGACATTCACACCAGTGGCCTGCTGGAGGTTATTTTGTAGGGCTCTGGCAGTGCTCATCCTGTTCCTCCTTGCACAAAGGAGCAGATACCGGTTCTGCTGATGGGCTAAGGAACTTCTATGGCCATATTCAGCTCTCCTAGAGTAACTGCCTGTCTCCTGGAATCTCCTCCATGCTCTTGAGACTGTGCTTGGGGACACAGCAATCCTTCTGGCAATGGCACGTATTGACGTGCCATCCTGGAAGAGTTGGACTGCAATCTCTGTAGGGTCCAGGTATCGCCTCATGCTACCAATAGTGACTGACCCTAGCCAAATGCAAAACTAGTGAAAAACACTCGGAAAAGATGAGCAGGGAAAAAAAATGTCAGTGGCCTCCACCTGTAAAACCATTCCTGTTTTGGAAAGCATCTCATTGTTGCCCATCTAGTGCACCTGTTGGTAATTTCATTAACACCAAAGCAGCTGAAACTGATTAACAACCCCCTCTGCTACTGACCAGATCAATATCCCAGGAGTTTAATTGACTTGATGCTATACTCTGATTAAAAAGTGTTCCTTTAATTTTTTGAGTAGTGTATTTTGTGTAAATCATGTGATATAATGTAACCATATACAAGGCTTTTTTGCAAAATGTTGACAGTCCAATTTACTAATATGCATGGAAGTACAGTTTCCATTCATGTCTATTAAAACGCGATTGCTATAGGGCAACAGTAAATGTATATATGATTATGATTAAAAGGTATATACACCAAGAACAACATGTAATATAATGCAGCTTACCAGTAAGGAGATGTGGCTGCATTAGTTTTCTTTTTTCGTGCTGTTATCTTATATTGTTATCTGGTAGTCCTGCTATTAAAATACTTCCTATCCTAGAATGACAATGCTCACCAGCCATACTTGCTGAGATTTACTAAAACTGGTGCACTTAGAATTTGGTGCAGCTGTGCATGATAGCCAATCAGCATATAGCTTAAAGTGATACTAAACCTTCTCTTTTTTTTAAAATAACAAACATGTCATTATATAAAATAATATGCAGCGCTAAGTAAAATAATGAAAATAAATAATGAATATATAAGATAATATTAAAAAGTGGGCGCTGTCGAGGCGCGTATACATTGAAATGGTGTCTGCGTCTAATAGTGATGCTTAGATGCAGCAAGAGCAACACAATAAGTGACAAATGTGAATAGTTCATCAAGTAAGTGACATAAGTCCAGATGGTGAATGGATCTGTGCTCTGTGCTGGTGACTTCAAATGACAGGAAACCAGTAGTATTATGCACTTACCAGAAGCACATACTGAATGCATAGGGGTGGAATACATCCATTATAGGGTCATCTGGGTCTGGTCTAGGGCTGCAGGGTCATCAAACTCAGTATGGACACGTGGGAAGACACTGCTCACACAGGGATCACACTCTGCTCACATACCCATCATAGACAGGTCCAGGGACACAGCATACACGGTACTCCAGATACGGCAATGGCACCACTTTGTAAGGCTCATGATAGCAAAGCCAAAGGACAAAAATGTGCCAATAGTGTAGTACAATTTTTAAATTTTAAATAAAATCCAGGTATAGGGAAAAGAACTCACATGTGATGATAAAAACCTAAACAAATATGGCCACCGGCCTTCCTCGTGGCCATGGGTGGTTAGACGTCACTCCGGTGGGCTTTCCCTATACCTGGATTTTATGCTAATTTAAACGTACTACACTATTGGCACATTTTTGTCCAAGATTAAGTCCCGGATGTGACGGAACGCGTCAGCAAGTGACGTTGGATGCACAGAGTAGAAACCGGAAGTGATACGGCAGCCATTTTGGAGTGTGGAGCCGCACTGTTATCCATCTGGAAGCTGCCTGGTAATCCCCAGCTGTGTGGGGTTTCTTTTAAAGTGCTGATTATTATTTATACATGTAAGCAGATACATTAAAGTTTATTTTATAGTATGAAACGGAATTACACTATAATTTTTTCATATACATCCTGCGTGAAGCCGGGAGACCGGGGAACTGGCTTATGGTACCATGAGGGGATGACATTCTAATCATAATGTCAGGAGTGGAGGCAAGGAGACTGAGTGGTTTTTACAGAATCCTTTGCTAGATATCTTAGTGTTTTTTCATTTTATTAGGGTAAGGGTATATATGCTATGAGTACTAGAAGTGATACACTATTTGAAGTGGTTTACACTTAGTGAAACACACCACCAGTTTGGCACAAGTGTTGCTGTGGTTTCTTTTTTCACGTTTTCTTGCACTAATGTTTGTGGTTGCACGTATGGAGTGTTACTTTTAAAATTATTAAGGTAATGCACTATGTTGAATTTTTTAGATTTTTTGAGGGTTTCCGTGGAAGCTGCTCTGAGGACAACACTATAAAGAAGTGATTTCAAGTGGGACGTATTAAAATTATTTTTTGGACACTGGACACTTACTCAATACTTTGTGTGAATTTATGTGCTTGGACATTTATTATTTTTAGAGCACTTACTGATATTTTGGAAGAGGGGTTTTTCACTAGTAGGTGGGTTGGATGATTCTTGTAGATCATATTTTGAGGTTTTTAACTTTCTAGGGAGGAAAGTTATTTTCTATTTTGAATCAAGTAGCTTATTGGGTGGTTTGGAGGATTTACCGTATTGTATACTTATATTATTTTATATACTGTCTTGTAGAGGTGCAGAGGTTTGCATTTTTTATGCTAGCTGCTTATTATCCCCTGTGAGCTGGCAACTACCTCCATTTATTAACAAACATGTCATACTTATGTGCTCTGTGCAATAGTTTTGCACATAGCTGCCTAATCCTCTTCTTTTCTAGTCCCTCACTGCTACTCTGTCTCCTTTCCCTCAAGCACTGCCCCCAGGGAAAGTTGGGGCCTGGGGGCACTGCTACGTGCTTGATTCTGAGTCGCTGTTCAATGCGTCCATAATACATATAGAGCTGCGGGTTGCCCCCGCTGCTCTCTCCTCATTGGCTCACTGGCTGTGATTAACAGCAGCGGGAGCCAATGGGCTCCCATTGCTGTCTCAGCCAATGAGGAGGGAAAGTCCCCATACAGCCGAGGCTATTGTGAATATCACTGGATCTGAGCGGGTTCAGTAAGGAATGGGGGCTGGGAGAGCCGCTGCACACAGAAGGTTTTTTAGCTTCATGCATACAATGCATGAAGGTAAAAATCCTTGAGTCTTTAGAACCACTTAAGCTTTGACAATAAAACTTGGAGCTGATTGTTTTCTATGCATAGTTGCACAAGATTATGCACCATGCAGTTTTAGTAAAAAAAACCCAATGTGTCTATGAAGAAGTAGTATCCTTATTTCCAAAATATGTTGGGGAGTGCTGTAGTACACAGAAAGAGGCGATGCTAACTGATAACAGTCAACAGAGAGGACGGGAAGTTGTCAGCTCACAAGATCCATGGCAGCATCAAGCACTTGAACAGATATAACAAAATGCTTTCAATTGTATATTTAACATAATTAAAGGGACAAATATGAAAAGTTAGCTGATGGGGTTTACATACATAACATTAGTACAGATTTTCCCATCTGTATGAAATACTGGCTATAAAAGCTCAGAAGAAAAGGAAATACTAGTAAATATAGTTGATGATAACTGGACGTGTTTCAAGACATGAGATAATCAAAGTATCCTCAGGTAGCATATACAGTACATCTTAACCAAACTTGCATATCCATCCCCCAGCAGCATACATATTGTATTTTTACCAGCAGTATTCTATATACCCCCACCAGAAAAAATATATATGCCCCCACAGCACTATACAGTAAATATATATATATATATTTATTTTTGTGTCAATTTGCGTCTACTTTTTTTATATTATTTTCGTTTGTTGTTTTTTCACCATATTTTCACCAAAACTTTTGGGGAAATGTACAATCTTACTCCTAACAGTTTTTTAAACAAGATGTTTCATATGGTATTTTCCCCAGCAGCATACATATTGTATTTTCCCCAGCAGTATTATATATACCCCCACCAGAAAAAATATATATGCCCCCACAGCACTATACAGTAAATATATATATATATTTATTTTTGTGTCAATTTGCGTCTACATTTTTTTATATTATTTTCGTTTGTTGTTTTTTCACCATATTTTCACCAAAACTTTTGGGGAAATGTACAATCTTACTCCTAACAGTTTTTTAAACAAGATGTTTCATATGGTACAATATTCTTCTAGATCCCTGTCTGGCTTTTTCTGAATTTGCCCTGTAATTTTCTGCCACCAAATTGATGGCAGTCTGGAATGAAGACTTCTCAGATTTAGAAGTTTGGTGGATGGTAGAGTTGTAAACAATATAGCCAAGGCTAGCAACTTTCTAAAAAAAAATAAAATAAAATAACAATAGCATGGGAATTCACAGGTGCATGCTTATAAAAAAGTGAACTTACAAAATATTTGGCCAGTTCGCTTGTTTTTATATCATTAAAAAGATGTAAAATCTTTGAAGACATTTTGGTAAAAAAAAAACAACATAGTGCTCTTTTTGTCACCATGACCTGATGACTTGTAGGTCACAATCATGTCATAAATAGGTATACTAAATTTCATAGCATAATCAAGTCTTCTAGTCTGCTAAATAACAAAGTTAAAAAGATCCTTATGTCAATCGGCAGCATAAAACAATAAATACCATATTAGAATATCCAGGAGTTCCTGGACCTTTTACGGAAAGATTGAGGTGAAACTCTGACAATTGCATAGTATCTTAAAAATGCTTGTAGTAATAGATGCAAGAGATCATTCAATGTGAAAGGCTGGGCCATGGTGCCTAGATTTATCTGGCAGTTTAATCAGAGAGAAGAATTGCAAAAGAAAAGAACAGAGACGGCTGCTAGCTGCAAAGTTATGTGTTTGACCTTTTTACAACTGATTTGCCCTAACCGCAAAAGGAGTGAGAAGGAAAGGGCAAGAGAATTTTAATGCATCAATATTGCAATTATCCAATGAGTATGTACTGTTTTCTCTTCTTTCAGGGATGCAGATGAAGTCAGGGAGCATGATGGATGCTAAATGCCATTAAAGTAGGTTTGCTACTTGACATGACTCTACTCGTTTTTCAAGGAGGCATCAAAAGACAATGTTCGGTCGAAAGCTTCAGTAACAAACTTTGCAAGGCAAGAGACAATAATTCGACTGCAGTTACAGAAATAGCTGAAGGATATATTATTTTTTTGTTCTTCTTTAAAAACAATTCTGGTTTTAAATATTAACTGTTAATAATATGCATGTCATGTGATAATCGAATAATAAAATATGTATGAAAAACAGCTGGTTTTAAAAGGAAGCTACACTGTAATATTTCTTAATATATAATTTGTATGTAATATTTGCATGGGTAGATTCACACCTATGTATTGTTCCTCCTGATGCATAAATATTGCATATTTTTATATACATTTTATAAGGTCAAATATGTTCATTCAAAGCTTTGATGAGGGGAAAACTATTCTGTAACTTTCAATAAATATTTAAACTGGATAAAGAATGCTGCAGTATAGCACTTTCCATCCTTTTCCCTTCATTTATACATATATATATATATATATATATAACTATAATATGTCAATGTTTCAAGCGAGCAGCCTATCATTTCTACTTGACACAAACTATAGCCAGCTTTCATATGCACCTCCTTTATCTTAAGTTATTTTTTACTGTCTGTGTCCTGTCCTTTTTGCTTTCTGGCATGAAGGCACAACAGGAAGTGAAAGAAAACCTCTACAACATAAAAGAAATTCTCCTCTTTGAAATAATAACCATTTCCTCTTTAAGATTTTGGGTTTCCCCTCCTTTTCTCTTTTGTCACTGATCAGCAAGACAAAGAAAGATGGTAAATCTGCCTACCAAGGACTCAGGCATCAATAAAAACCTAACTGACTTTCTAACGCTTTCTGACTGTATTCAAAACTAAAAAAAAGTATTGAACATTGTTTTTAAATTTAAAGTTATATTAATAGATACGGAGTAACAAAAGGGTAGACATTTTTTCAGAAAACCAATTCCTCAGGATCACTCCTGTACAGGTCCAGTAAGAAAAATCCAAAGCATTTGGTCTTGCGAGTTCAGCTAAAGGAGAAGATCAGACCAGGGGTGGACTGACCATTTGGAAACTCGGGCACTGCCCGAGGGCCCGGGGTCAGTAGGGGGTCCCATGAGATGCCCATGGTACCTTTTTCATAGGCTTTTTTGAGTTTGGGCAAGGACACAGGGGCCCCATGATCCCCTATTGCCCAGGGGCCCCATGAGTTGTCAGTCCACCCCTGGATCAGACGTAAAGTGGAATTCCTAACTAGCCTTAAAACTGCCCCCTCTTAACACTGATGCTAACTAACCTGTGTAAAGATGTATATACTTTTCAGTTTTCAGTCCACTCTGGTCCAGTCATGTGATCCAGCTCCCCTGTGTCAGCCAGTGCAGCAGCAGGGGAGAGAAGGGGGCATCTACAATGGATGGGCCATCACAGCCTATAGGTGGTGTTACTGCTCCAGGCTTTACTAGCTGTTGTCACAATGCTCTCTCTACTCCCCTGCTCCACAGCTGGATAACACAGTAAAGATCATGTGACCAGACTGAAAATAGGTAAGTACTGTATATACTGTAAATCTTTCTTAGCATAGGTGTTAGAAGGGGGAGGGGACAGTTTTAAGACTAGCTAGGTGTAAGCTGGAATTCCACTTTAAAGCAGAAGTTTAAGCAAGATGTTCACTTCATCCTGGATTGGTTAATTATAGTGGCTGAAGACTTCAAACGTGGAAAAAACCATGTGCAGATATCACTACTGGAAGGAGAATGTGGCTGTCATATCTCTGGAAGGGGCTCTTTGGAAGGTAAGTCTTCCATAATGCACACTTTCCCATGCATACTTGTACATTATAGAAAAACCTTTTAATTTTAGTTTCACTTTAAGACTGATATTCCTCATTTTCAGCAGTGATGAGATGACCAAATGCCTATCCTTTGACAAAGGCGGGACCGTGCTTGTGTGGGTAGAGGCAGAGTGTACTTCTCCTAAAAATGTCTGTTAAAAGTAACACACATAAACAAAGTATGATAGCAATTTGCAGCTTCATATCTCTTCCTGAATCTATTAATGCCTTTCTCAAGGCATTAACAATAACCTAGACCTCTACAGGACTCTGAATAAGGAAACAAAGACAATTACATTTCCTCCAATTGGTTCAGCAAATGATTCATTATGGCCAGCAGGGTAAGGAGCTCATCTGTACTTCATTAATGACCTTATGTAATTAAAGTAGAAACATGACAGATCTATGCTCACCTATGAAGTAATAATGTAATTATCTTTATCAATGCATAACAGATGCTCATATTATTGTCTATGTCTAGTGCTAACACAGTGCTTAATGTCAAAGTGAATAGCACAGTACCATGTTTACAGTCCTGGTCCACAGGGGTAAGAACAATATTTTTTCCCTGAAAAAAATGTTAAAGCTGATCTGCAGGCTTCCCTTCTACCATCTATTATCCCTTCCCCCGCCACCCTCTAATAAATCACTTGCATAAAAAATAAATGTCCTAATGCCCCTTTTACTCACCTAAATCTACAGTCATGTGATGCTCAAGTCTCCTCTCTTCTGCTGTTTAGAGGAGGCAGGGTTATTCTTTGGGTGTCCACATCACTGCCTGTGTGAAGGTGATGACATCAGCATGAGGGGTCCACCCAGGACAGACTGGCCTGGGCACAATTGCAGAGCTGGATAACTAGCCCCAGAAATGGCAAGGAACCCAGACAGTGGACTTAGGTGAGTCAAATTCTCTCCACACGGTAATAAAAAATGTAGAAGCATGTTAGACGGGTGAGTGATAGGGAGTATAAAGTTTGCCCAGCAATGGACCTTATGATCCAGGCTGGATTTATACTTTAGAAATTCATAGGCACAAAAAATCCTGGTGCCTATCACCGTGATCATCAACATATTCTATACTCTATGCCATTCCTGCTTGTGGTACACATTTATTACCTAGCAGCCGTTTATCTATATTACATCACTTTGGAACACATGTATCTAGGCAACAATGTTTTAGTATCACAAGAAACTGACAAACTGGCATCAAACGGTGGGTATCATCTCTATAACATAGGTATCAATTCAGTATGGTAAGTATTTCTCCAACAGTTCAGGAACAGTTTAGTTTTTGCTGTTAAAGTGTGTCTTAACTGAAGAACAAAAATGTAATATTATTATTATACAGTATTTATAAAGCGCCAATAGTTCGCTCAGCGCTGTACATTACAAAGGGGGACAGAACATGCGACAGTACAGTAACAATACAATGCAAAACATGAGGGGATCGAGGGCCCTGCTCTTTCGAGCTTACAATCTAGGAGGGAGGGAATAGTGGTACAGGAGGAGATAGCTGTGGGGGATGGAGTGGTAGGAAGAGTGGAGGAGGTTGGCAAGTTAGCAGGGGGTGGGGTAGGCTTCCCTGAAGAGATGGGTTTTCAGGGTGCGCCTAAAGGAGAGGAGAGAAGATGATAATCTGATGGGTTGGGGCAGGGAGTTCCAGAGGATGGGTGACACCCTGGAGAAGTCCTGGAGGCGGGCATGGGAGGAGGAGACCAGGGAACTAGAGAGAAGGAGGTCTTGTGAGGAGCGGAGTGTGAGTGCTGGGCGGTACTTGGATATTAGGTCAGTGATGTAGTTCGGGGCAGTATGGTGGACAGCTTTGTTCGTCAGTGTTAGGATTTTGAATTTGATCCGTTGCACAATCGGAAGCCAGTGGAGGGATTGGCAGAGGGGGGTGGCGGAGATGGAGCGGTTGGAAAGGTGAATGAGTCTGGCAGCCGTATTCAGGATCGACTGAAGCGGGGATAGCCAGCGGCGAGGCAGGCCAGTGAGGAGGGAGTTGCAGTAGTCGAGTCGTGATATGATGAGGGAGTGGATAATATAGTGCAGCTTACAAGTCCTTGGATGTGGTGGCTGCATTTGTTTTCTTTTTTCAAGCTTCTTTACTTCTATTCTCTCCTGGTGATTCTGCCAGTAACAAACTTCCAGTTCCAGGATAACAACACTCACAGACCCAACTGCATCAGAACAACAGAAACAGAACAGGACCACTGGAAATACCCCCCCCCCCCCGTCCTCTTGTAAAAAACACAGACAGATTGGGTGCTGTAGTCCTCAGGACAATATAACTGGTAACAAAGAAGCACAGGCAGAGAGCACAGGACGTTCTCAAGATTTCTAGCAAGATCAGCAGGCGCTTTTTCAACTTATCAAACAGATATAACAAAACACTTTCACTAATATTATTAAATGACCACAATGTAGGATATAAAAGAAGTCATTGTTAAGGGTCGGATACATTACACTTTAATTAGATTAAAGCAGAACTAAAGTCTCAATACTTACCTGTCCAACGTTCCTGCGCTGGTGCTGGCTTCTTCTTCTGAGTGCTGGGCTTTGGGCCTCTTCATTGGCCAACAGGGGATGACGTCACTCTTATGCATGCACAGAAGGTCATCATTCCACCACTTGATGACCAGCCTGGTTCTGTAAGCTGAGATGCGCATGTGCAGCTAAGATTACAGTTAGAGATGAGCGAAGAAATGAAAAATTCGATTCGACTGATTCGGCGAATTCGTGGACAATATTCGATTCGAGTCGAATAAATTCGCTGTGAATTTAACTTAAAAAAGGGTGTTTCTAGGCTTCAGAGAGACTTAATATTAGTGCAGAACACTGTACCTTTAATTTAAATGCCCTTGGAGTCTGCTGGGGAAGAGAAATAATACTGTCACTCAGTATGACATGCAGATGAGTGCCGTCGATCTTAGAATCACCGCACACTTCACTCATTTGGCCAGTCACGGGGCCAAAACCAGTGTTTGGAGCCACAGTGTGGTGGTGGAGGCAGCAGCAATGGGAGGCCATACAGCAACCTATGACAAAATGGAAACCAGCAGGAGTGTGAGGAGACCTGAAAGTGGCACATGCAGTGGGAGCAATGGGAGGCGGTACAAGGACCCATGTCACACTGTGGACCCAGCAGCAGCGTGACCAGGCGGTACGGGGGCCCATGGCAGATTACAGGCCTGGCAGCAGCAATGGGAGGCCCGTAATCTGCCAGCACCCTATGACAAAAAATGGAACACACCAGCAGTGTGTGAGGAGACCTGAAAGTGGCACATGGCAGAGTGTGGCGATGGAGACAGCAGCAATGGGAGGCCGTACAGGGACCCATGAGAGACTCTGGACCTGGCAGCAGCATGAGGAGGCGGTATAGGGGCCCATGGCAGATTAGGGGCCTGGCAGCAGCTATAGGAGGCCAGTAATCTGCCAGCACCCTATGACAAAAAATTGAACACACCAGCAGTGTGTGAGGAGACCTGAAAGTGGCACATGGCATGAGACACTCTGGACCTGGCAGCAGCATGAGGAGGCGGTATATAGGGGCCCATGGCAGATTAGGGGCCTGGCAGCAGCTATGGGAGGCCCGTAATCTGCCAGCACCCTATGTCAAAAAATTGAAAACACAAGCAGTGTGTGAGGAGACCTGAAAGTGGCACATGTTTGGGGCATGATTCATGGCGGATTTAGTCAGTTGTGTCAGGAACTAGTGGTTTGAAATCCAGACTAATCCACGCCTGATTCATTTTCACAAACGTGAGTCTCTCCACACTTTGGGTGGACAGTCGTGTCCTCCGCGGAGTTGCAATACCTCCTGCCGCACTAAACACGTGCTCCGATGCCACGCTACTGGCCGGGCATGACAGCCTTTCAAGGG
Source organism: Staurois parvus (assembly GCF_062004578.1). Classification (NCBI taxonomy): domain Eukaryota; kingdom Metazoa; phylum Chordata; class Amphibia; order Anura; family Ranidae; genus Staurois; species Staurois parvus. The sequence goes on along the minus strand of NW_028317887.1, from coordinate 725,276 downwards.
CAAATTCAGCTAGTTGGGGTCAAAGGTCAAGTTTTGTTGCCCAGTAGTCAAGGGGATTGTCTACCTCGGTTGGCAGGGTGCTGTCCAAGTAGGCCTAAGCCTGTTGTTTGAGGTCCTGCTCCAGGTCCACCTGATGCTGCTGCTGCTGCGGCTGGTTAGTAGTTTCCTCACTGCGCTGGTGAAGAAAGCTACTCATCATCGACTGCAGACTGAGGCAGCCGCTGCTGGTGGAGCTGCCACTGCTCCTACCACCCCACCCCTCCCCTGCTGCCATGGCAGCGGAACGCGAGCGCACAGGGCCCACAGTGTCTGAGGATGGACGTTGGCGCAGAAAGGCAGAGACCAGCTGACTACATAGGAGGTTTTTATAGTACGTTATTTTGGCCTCCCTCTCAGCAGGTGTGAAAAAGGCCACCATTTTTGAACGGTAGCGAGGGTCCAACAAGGTGGACAGCCAAAAGTCATCCCTCTGTCTGATGGTTATTATTCGGCTGTCGCTACGCAAGCAAGCGAGCATGCTATGGGCCATTTGTGCCAAGGAATGCGAGGGACTCCCTACCTCCATCTCCACAGCATACTGCCACGGTGCGTCTGGGTCCTCTGTCTCCTCCTCCTCCTCCTCCTCTACCAGATGCTCCTGCTCCTCCACTCCTGTCCGCTGAGTGGAAAAACCACCCATTTCACTCAATAATTCCTGAGCACCAATGTCCTCCTCTACCTCCTCCTCTTCTTCCTGTCCTGCCCCCACAGGGGTCATGTGGCGTTGAGATCTGTGCGCCACGTCTACCGCACCCTGACCAGCCATTGTTAACAGCATTTGTTCCAGGACGTGCAACAGAGGAATGACGTCGTTCATCCCATAGTCCTGCCGACTCACGAATAGCGTGGCCTCCTCAAAGGGCCTGAGCAAGCGCAGGTGTCACGCATGAGCTGCCAATGGCTGACATCTAAGTTACACAGGGAGTACCTTTATCCGCTTTTAACATCAGGAAATCTGTGATGGCCTTTCGCTGTTCGTAAAGGCGGTCTAACATATGTAGGGTTGAATTCCACCTTGTTGCAACGTCACAGCATGAGGAGTCGGTACGGGGGCCCATGGCAGATTACGTGCCTGGCAGCATCAATGGGAGGCCCGTAATCTGCCAGCACCCTATGTCAAAAAATTGAACACACCAGCAGTGTGAGGAGACCTGAAAGTGGCACATGGCAGAGTGTGGCGATAGAGACAGCAGCAATGGGAGGCCGTACAGGGACCCATGAGAGACTCTGGACCTGGCAGCAGCATGAGGAGGCGGTATATAGGGGCTTATGGCAGATTAGGGGCCTGGCAGCAGCTATAGGAGGCCCGTAATCTGCCAGCACCCTATGTCAAAAAATTCTACACACCAGCAGTGTGTGAGGAGACCTGAAAGTGGCACATGGCAGAGTGTGGCGATGGAGACAGCAGCAATGGGAGGCCGTACAGGGACCCATGAGAGACTCTGGACCTGGCAGCAGCATGAGGAGGCGGTATATAGGGGCCTATGGCAGATTAGGGGCCTGGCAGCAGCTATAGGAGGCCCGTAATCTGCCAGCACCCTATGTCAAAAAATTCTACACACCAGCAGTGTGTGAGGAGACCTGAAAGTGGCACATGGCAGAGTGTGGCGATGGAGACAGCAGCAATGGGAGGCCGTACAGGGACCCATGAGAGACTCTGGACCTGGCAGCAGCATGAGGAGGCGGTATATAGGGGCCTATGGCAGATTAGGGGCCTGGCAGCAGCTATGGGAGGCCCGTAATCTGCCAGCACCCTATGTCAAAAAATTCTACACACCAGCAGTGTGTGAGGAGACCTGAAAGTGGCACATGGCAGAGTGTGGCGATGGAGACAGCAGCAATGGGAGGCCGTACATGGACCCATGAGAGACTCTGGACCTGGCAGCAGCATGAGGAGGCGGTATATAGGGGCCTATGGCAGATTAGGGGCCTGGCAGCAGCTATGGGAGGCCCGTAATCTGCCAGCACCCTATGTCAAAAAATTCTACACACCAGCAGTGTGAGGAGACCTGAAAGTGGCACATGGCAGAGTGTGGCGATGGAGACAGCAGCAATGGGAGGCCGTACGGGGACCCATGAGAGACTCTGGACCTGGCAGCAGCATGAGGAGGCGGTATATAGGGGCCTATGGCAGATTAGGGGCCTGGCAGCAGCTATGGGAGGCCCGTAATCTGCCAGCACCCTATGTCAAAAAATTCTACACACCAGCAGTGTGAGGAGACCTGAAAGTGGCACATGGCAGAGTGTGGCGATGGAGACAGCAGCAATGGGAGGCCGTACAGGGACCCATGAGAGACTCTGGACCTGGCAGCAGCATGAGGAGGCGGTATATAGGGGCCTATGGCAGATTAGGGGCCTGGCAGCAGCAATGGGAGGCCCGTAATCTGCCAGCACCCTATGTCAAAAAATTCTACACACCAGCAGTGTGTGAGGAGACCTGAAAGTGGCACATGGCAGAGTGTGGCGATGGAGACAGCAGCAATGGGAGGCCGTACAGGGACCCATGAGAGACTCTGGACCTGGCAGCAGCATGAGGAGGCGGTATATAGGGGCCTATGGCAGATTAGGGGCCTGGCAGCAGCAATGGGAGGCCCGTAATCTGCCAGCACCCTATGTCAAAAAATTCTACACACCAGCAGTGTGAGGAGACCTGAAAGTGGCACATGGCAGAGTGTGGCGATGGAGACAGCAGCAATGGGAGGCCGTACAGGGACCCATGAGAGACTCTGGACCTGGCAGCAGCATGAGGAGGCGGTATATAGGGGCCTATGGCAGATTAGGGGCCTGGCAGCAGCTATGGGAGGCCCGTAATCTGCCAGCACCCTATGTCAAAAAATTCTACACACCAGCAGTGTGAGGAGACCTGAAAGTGGCACATGGCAGAGTGTGGCGATGGAGACAGCAGCAATGGGAGGCCGTACAGGGACCCATGAGAGACTCTGGACCTGGCAGCAGCATGAGGAGGCGGTATATAGAGGCCTATGGCAGATTAGGGGCCTGGCAGCAGCAATGGGAGGCCCGTAATCTGCCAGCACCCTATGTCAAAAAATTCTACACACCAGCAGTGTGTGAGGAGACCTGAAAGTGGCACATGGCAGAGTGTGGCGATGGAGACAGCAGCAATGGGAGGCCGTACAGGGACCCATGAGAGACTCTGGACCTGGCAGCAGCATGAGGAGGCGGTATATAGGGGCCTATGGCAGATTAGGGGCCTGGCAGCAGCAATGGGAGGCCCGTAATCTGCCAGCACCCTATGTCAAAAAATTATACACACCAGCAGTGTGTGAGGAGACCTGAAAGTGGCACATGGCAGAGTGTGGCGATGGAGACAGCAGCAATGGGAGGCCGTACAGGGACCCATGAGAGACTCTGGACCTGGCAGCAGCATGAGGAGGCGGTATATAGGGGCCTATGGCAGATTAGGGGCCTGGCAGCGGCAATGGGAGGCCCGTAATCTGCCAGCACCCTATGTCAAAAAATTCTACACACCAGCAGTGTGTGAGGAGACCTGAAAGTGGCACATGGCAGAGTGTGGCGATGGAGACAGCAGCAATGGGAGGCCGTACAGGGACCCATGAGAGACTCTGGACCTGGCAGCAGCATGAGGAGGCGGTATATAGGGGCCTATGGCAGATTAGGGGCCTGGCAGCAGCTATGGGAGGCCCGTAATCTGCCAGCACCCTATGTCAAAAAATTCTACACACCAGCAGTGTGAGGAGACCTGAAAGTGGCACATGGCAGAGTGTGGCGATGGAGACAGCAGCAATGGGAGGCCGTACAGGGACCCATGAGAGACTCTGGACCTGGCAGCAGCATGAGGAGGCGGTATATAGGGGCCTATGGCAGATTAGGGGCCTGGCAGCAGCAATGGGAGGCCCGTAATCTGCCAGTACCCTATGTCAAAAAATTCTACACACCAGCAGTGTGTGAGGAGACCTGAAAGTGGCACATGGCAGAGTGTGGCGATGGAGACAGCAGCAATGGGAGGCCATACAGGGACCCATGAGAGACTCTGGACCTGGCAGCAGCATGAGGAGGCGGTATATAGGGGCCTATGGCAGATTAGGGGCCTGGCAGCAGCTATGGGAGGCCCGTAATCTGCCAGCACCCTATGTCAAAAAATTCTACACACCAGCAGTGTGAGGAGACCTGAAAGTGGCACATGGCAGAGTGTGGCGATGGAGACAGCAGCAATGGGAGGCCGTACAGGGACCCATGAGAGACTCTGGACCTGGCAGCAGCATGAGGAGGCGGTATATAGGGGCCTATGGCAGATTAGGGGCCTGGCAGCAGCTATAGGAGGCCCGTAATCTGCCAGCACCCTATGTCAAAAAATTCTACACACCAGCAGTGTGTGAGGAGACCTGAAAGTGGCACATGGCAGAGTGTGGCGATGGAGACAGCAGCAATGGGAGGCCGTACAGGGACCCATGAGAGACTCTGGACCTGGCAGCAGCATGAGGAGGCGGTATATAGGGGCCTATGGCAGATTAGGGGCCTGGCAGCAGCTATGGGAGGCCCGTAATCTGCCAGCACCCTATGTCAAAAAATTCTACACACCAGCAGTGTGTGAGGAGACCTGAAAGTGGCACATGGCAGAGTGTGGCGATGGAGACAGCAGCAATAGGAGGCCGTACAGGGACCCATGAGAGACTCTGGACCTGGCAGCAGCATGAGGAGGCGGTATATAGGGGCCTATGGCAGATTAGGGGCCTGGCAGCAGCTATGGGAGGCCCGTAATCTGCCAGCACCCTATGTCAAAAAATTCTACACACCAGCAGTGTGTGAGGAGACCTGAAAGTGGCACATGGCAGAGTGTGGCAATGGAGACAGCAGCAATAGGAGGCCGTACAGGGACCCATGAGAGACTCTGGACCTGGCAGCAGCATGAGGAGGTGGTATATAGGGGCCTATGGCAGATTAGGGGCCTGGCAGCAGCAATGGGAGGCCCGTAATCTGCCAGCACCCTATGTCAAAAAATTCTACACACCAGCAGTGTGTGAGGAGACCTGAAAGTGGCACATGGCAGAGTGTGGCGATGGAGACAGCAGCAATGGGAGGCCGTACAGGGACCCATGAGAGACTCTGGACCTGGCAGCAGCATGAGGAGGCGGTATATAGGGGCCTATGGCAGATTAGGGGCCTGGCAGCAGCTATGGGAGGCCCGTAATCTGCCAGCACCCTATGTCAAAAAAATCTACACACCAGCAGTGTGTGAGGAGACCTGAAAGTGGCACATGGCAGAGTGTGGCGATGGAGACAGCAGCAATGGGAGGCCGTACAGGGACCCATGAGAGACTCTGGACCTGGCAGCAGCATGAGGAGGCGGTATATAGGGGCCTATGGCAGATTAGGGGCCTGGCAGCAGCTATGGGAGGCCCGTAATCTGCCAGCACCCTATGTCAAAAAATTCAACACACCAGCAGTGTGTGAGGAGACCTCAAAGTGGCACATGTTTGAGGCATGATTCATGGCGGATTTAGTCAGTTGTGTCAGGAACTGGTGGTTTGAAATCCAGACTAATCCACGCCTGATTCATTTTCACAAACGTGAGTCTCTCCACACTTTGGGTGGACAGTCGTGTCCTCCGCGGAGTTACAATACCTCCTGCCGCACTAAACACGCGCTCCGATGCCACGCTACTGGCCGGGCATGACAGCCTTTCAAGGGCAAATTCAGCTAGTTGGGGCCAAAGGTCAAGTTTCGTTGACCAGTAGTCAAGGGGATTGTCTACCTCGGTTGGCAGGGTGCTGTCCAAGTAGGCCCAAGCCTGTTGTTTGAGGTCCTGCTCCAGGTCCACCTGATGCTGCTGCTGCTGCTGCTGCTGCTGCTGCTGCGGCTGGTTAGTAGTTTCCTCACTGCGCTGGTGAAGAAAGCTACTCATCATCGACTGCAGACTGAGGCAGCCGCTGCTGGTGGAGCTGCCACTGCTCCTACCACCCCACCCCTCCCCTGCTGCCATGGCAGCGGAACGCGAGCGCACAGGGCCCACAGTGTCTGAGGATGGACGTTGGCGCACAAAGGCAGAGACCAACTGACTACATAGGTGGTTTTTATAGTACGTTATTTTGGCCTCCCTCTCAGTAGGTGTGAAAAAGGCCACCATTTTGGAACGGTAGCGAGGGTCCAACAAGGTGGACAGCCAAAAGTCATCCCTCTGTCTGATGGTTATTATTCGGCTGTCGCTACGCAAGCAACCGAGCATGCTATGGGCCATTTGTGCCAAGGAATGCGAGGGACTCCCTGCCTCCATCTCCACAGCATACTGCCACGGTGCGTCTGGGTCCTCTGTCTCCTCCTCCTCCTCCTCTACCAGATGCTCCTGCTCCTCCACTCCTGTCCGCTGAGTGGAAAAACCACCCATTTCACTCAATAATTCCTGAGCACAAATGTCCTCCTCTACCTCCTCCTCTTCTTCCTGTCCTGCCCCCACAGGGGTCATGTGGCGTTGAGATCTGTGCGCCACGTCTACCGCACCCTGACCAGCCATTGTTAACAGCATTTGTTCAAGGACGTGCAACAGAGGAATGACGTCGTTCATCCCATAGTCCTGCCGACTCACGAATAGCGTGGCCTCCTCAAAGGGCCTGAGCAAGCGGCAGGTGTCACGCATGAGCTGCCAATGGCTGACATCGAAGTTACACAGGGGAGTACCTTTATCCGCTTGTAACATCAGGAAATCGGTGATGGCCTTTTGCTGCTCGTAAAGGCGGTCTAACATGTGTAGGGTTGAATTCCACCTTGTTGCAACGTCGCAGATCAGGCGATGATGTGGAATTCCGTTCTGCCGCTGCAGCTCAAGGAGGGTGTGCTTTGCGGTGTAGGAATGGCTGAAATGCATGCAAAGTTTACGTGACATTTTAAGGATGTCTTGCAGTGGGATGGTGGATTTTAGGAACCGCTTGACAACCAGATTGAACACGTGAGCCATGCATGGCGCATGGCACAACCTTCCTTGACGCAGAGCAGACACCATGTTCTTTCCGTTGTCGGTCAACATGGTTCCGATTTTCAGTTTGCGCGGAGACAGCCATCTGTCGATTTCTCTGTTCATTACACTCAGAAGTTCCTCCCCTGTGTGACTACGTTCGCCAAGGCATACCAGGTGCAGAACAGCGTGACACCGTTGCGCCCTGCACATGTGATATGCTGGTCGGGTAATGGGACTTGGCACGGGGGTGGCGGCTGAGGACACGGCGGAAGAAGAGGTGGTAGAAGCGGACATCTTTGCCGGACCAAGGACGTGCAAGCGTGGAGGCAAAAGCGGCGTGACCTGTCCAAGTTGCTGGTGCGGCTGTGACGGCACCACGTTCACCCAGTGGGCCGTAAATGACATGTACTGTCCCTGACCGTAGTTACAGCTCCACACGTCGGCGCTGCCGTGCACTTTGGCAGAGACCGACATGCTCAAAGACTGGCCCACCATGTCTTCTACATGTGAATGCAGGGCTGGCACTGCCTTTTTGGCGAAGAAATGACGGCTTGGCACTCTCCACCGCGGCGCGGCACAAGCCATCATTTCTCTGAAAGGTGCTGAGTCCACCACTTGAAAAGGGAGGGACTGCAGCACCAGCAACTTGGACAGGAGGAAGTTCAGCTTTTGCACCGTCGGGTGCGTGCTCGCAAACTGTTGTCTCTTGGAAACGGATTCCAAGAAAGACTGCTGACGGAATCCGTGAAGAGGAGTAGCAGGAGAAGGAGCATCTGAACGAGCGGAAGATGCCAACGAGCGACAACTCCCCTCAGCAGAGGTGTTGGAGCCTTGACTGGCTGATGGAGGGCGATTGACGTCGGGTGACGGAGCAAGTAACGGAGCGGGTGATGGAGCGGGGGCTGGGGCGGGCAGAACCGCCGTATCTTTATCACGGTTTTCCCAGGCCACCAAATGGCGACGCTGCATATGCTGCCGCAATGCTGTAGTCCCAACATGGGCCCCCTGGCCACGCTTGACTTTCTGGCCACATAGTCGACATACGGCTACGTTTACTTCCTCGGGCGGCTTGACGAAAAATTGCCACACCGCCGAGTAGGAAACTTTGCCCCCGATACTCCTCACTGGCTGACTGCTGCTTCCTCCGTGCACACCGGCACCACTACTGGCCGTGGTGGTAGGCTGCAGTGGAGCTGGTGCTCTACTCCGTGGCCGTTTGGCTCCACTGACACTGCTTCCACTGACACTGCTGCGACCCTGCTGCTGTCTCCTGGGCAACCCACCGACTGTTTCGCTCACTGCCAAGCTGCCACCCTCTTCTCCTGATGATGCGGAAGAAATTGCCTGATGACGACGAGGCTGCCAAGTGCGATCAACCTCCTCATCATCAAGTAGGGTCTCCGCCTCACTACTAGCCCCCTCGGCTGCGTCTGGGTCAGGAGACAGACCTGTCTCTAGACCGGCTACCGGGCCACTCTCCTCGCCACTACTTCTTCGCCTGGCTGCTGAAAAGGCGGATGTCTCCCTCCGTTCCTGACCGCCCTCTGTTAGCTCTTCCTCACTGTACAGTGGGGCTGAGCCCACAGCATGCGATACTTCGCTTGGTGAGGGAACACCAAAGGACAGGGGCAGGTAGAGGACACGTGATTTCAGTGGGCTTGGTCCCGGGCCATGCCAACTAACGGTTGTGTCTGACGTACCCACCGACCGTTGGCTGTAGGTGTCAGAGGTGACCTGGGAAGAGGAAGACGACCGAGCCAACCAATCGATGACGGCAGGGTTGTCGGTGGAGACACGACCGCTGGATGACACCGGGAGCACTGGTCTCTGGCTGCGAATAGTGCTGCCTCGACCTCTTCCTCTGCTGCCACGTCTGCTCGCTCCTAAAACATTGCCTCCTCTGCCACTCCTCTGCATGTTGTCTGACATACTCTTTAATTAAACGATTATGTGTCCCTGAGTAACAATTCTGTGTCCCTGAGTAACAATTCTGTGTCTGTGCGAGTAACAATTCTGTGGCCCTAAGTAACAGTTCTGTGGCCCTCAGTAGCAATTCTGTGTCTGTGCGAGTAACAATTCTGTGGCCCTAAGTAACAGTTCTGTGGCCCTCAGTAACAATTCTGTGTCCCTGATTAACGTTTCTGTGGCCCCAAGTAACAGTTCTGTGGCCCTCAGTAACAATTCTGTGTCTGTGCGAGTAACAATTCTGTGTCTGTGCGAGTAACAATTCTGTGGCCCTAAGTAACAGTTCTGTGGCCCTCAGTAACAGTTCTGTGTCCCTGAGTAACAATTCTGTGTCTGTGCGAGTAAGAATTCTGTGTCTGTGCGAGTAACAATTCTGTGGCCCTAAGTAACAGTTCTGTGGCCCTCAGTAACAGTTCTGTGTCCCTGAGTAACAATTCTGTGTCTGTGCGAGTAACAATTCTGTGTCTGTGCGAGTAACAATTCTGTGGCCCTAAGTAACAGTTCTGTGGCCCTCAGTAACAGTTCTGTGTCCCTGAGTAACAATTCTGTGTCTGTGCGAGTAACAATTCTGTGGCCCTAAGTAACAGTTCTGTGGCCCTCAGTAACAATTCTGTGTCCCTGATTAACGTTTCTGTGGCCCCAAGTAACAGTTCTGTGGCCCTCAGTAACAATTCTGTGTCTGTGCGAGTAACAATTCTGTGTCTGTGCGAGTAACAATTCTGTGGCCCTAACAGTTCTGTGGCCCTCAGTAACAATTCTGTGTCCCTGATTAACGTTTCTGTGGCCCCAAGTAACAGTTCTGTGGCCCTCAGTAACAATTCTGTGTCTGTGCGAGTAACAATTCTGTGTCTGTGCGAGTAACAATTCTGTGGCCCTAAGTAACAGTTCTGTGGCCCTCAGTAACAATTCTGTGTCCCTGATTAATGTTTCTGTGGCCCCAAGTAACAGTTCTGTGGCCCTCAGTAACAATTCTGTGTCTGTGCGAGTAACAATTCTGTGGCCCTAAGTAACAGTTCTGTGGCCCTCAGTAACAGTTCTGTGTCCCTGAGTAACAATTCTGTGTCTGTGCGAGTAAGAATTCTGTGTCTGTGCGAGTAACAATTCTGTGGCCCTAAGTAACAGTTCTGTGGCCCTCAGTAACAGTTCTGTGTCCCTGAGTAACAATTCTGTGTCTGTGCGAGTAACAATTCTGTGGCCCTAAGTAACAGTTCTGTGGCCCTCAGTAACAATTCTGTGTCCCTGATTAACGTTTCTGTGGCCCCAAGTAACAGTTCTGTGGCCCTCAGTAACAATTCTGTGTCTGTGCGAGTAACAATTCTGTGTCTGTGCGAGTAACAATTCTGTGGCCCTAACAGTTCTGTGGCCCTCAGTAACAATTCTGTGTCCCTGATTAACGTTTCTGTGGCCCCAAGTAACAGTTCTGTGGCCCTCAGTAACAATTCTGTGTCTGTGCGAGTAACAATTCTGTGTCTGTGCGAGTAACAATTCTGTGGCCCTAAGTAACAGTTCTGTGGCCCTCAGTAACAATTCTGTGTCCCTGATTAACGTTTCTGTGGCCCCAAGTAACAGTTCTGTGGCCCTCAGTAACAATTCTGTGTCTGTGCGAGTAACAATTCTGTGTCTGTGCTAGTAACAATTCTGTGGCCCTAAGTAACAGTTCTGTGGCCCTCAGTAACAGTTCTGTGTCCCTGAGTAACAATTCTGTGTCTGTGCGAGTAACAATTCTGTGTCTGTGTGAGTAACAATTCTGTGGCCCTAAGTAACAGTTCTGTGGCCCTCAGTAACAGTTCTGTGTCCCTGAGTAACAATTCTGTGTCTGTGCGAGTAACAATTCTGTGGCCCTAAGTAACAGTTCTGTGGCCCTCAGTAACAGTTCTGTGTCCCTGAGTAACAATTCTGTGTCTGTGCGAGTAACAATTCTGTGTCTGTGCGAGTAACAATTCTGTGTCTGTGCGAGTAACAATTCTGTGGCCCTAAGTAACGGTTCTGTGGCCCTCAGTAACAGTTCTGTGTCCCTGTGTAACAATTCTGTGTCTGTGCGAGTAACAATTCTGTGGCCCTAAGTAACAGTTCTGTGGCCCTCAGTAACAATTCTGTGTCTGTGCGAGTAACAATTCTGTGTCTGTGCGAGTAACAAATCTGTGGCCCTAAGTAACAGTTCTGTGGCCCTCAGTAACAATTCTGTGTCCCTGATTAATGTTTCTGTGGCCCCAAGTAACAGTTCTGTGGCCCTCAGTAACAATTCTGTGTCTGTGCGAGTAACAATTCTGTGTCTGTGCGAGTAACAATTCTGTGGCCCTAACTAACAGTTCTGTGGCCCTCAGTAACAATTCTGTGTCTGTGCGAGTAACAATTCTGTGTCTGTGCGAGTAACAATTCTGTGTCTGTGCGAGTAACAATTCTGTGGCCCTAAGTAACGGTTCTGTGGCCCTCAGTAACAGTTCTGTGTCCCTGTGTAACAATTCTGTGTCTGTGCGAGTAACAATTCTGTGGCCCTAAGTAACAGTTCTGTGGCCCTCAGTAACAATTCTGTGTCTGTGCGAGTAACAATTCTGTGTCTGTGCGAGTAACAATTCTGTGGCCCTAAGTAACAGTTCTGTGGCCCTCAGTAACAATTCTGTGTCTGTCCCTGAGTAACAATTCTGTGGCCCTAACTAAAGTTTCTGTGGCCCTAAGTAACAATTCTCTGGCACTCAGTAACAATTCTGTCTGTCCCTGAGTAACAATTCTGTGGCCCTAATAACGTTTCTGTGGCCCTAAGTAACAATTATCTGGCACTCAGTAACAATTCTGTCTGTCCCTGAGTAACAATTCTGTGGCCCTAATAACGTTTCTGTGGCCCTAAGTAACAATTCTCTGGCACTCAGTAACAAATCTGTCTGTCCCTGAGTAACAATTCTGTGGCCCTAATAACGTTTCTGTGGCCCTAAGTAACAATTCTCTGGCACTCAGTAACAATTCTGTCTGTCCCTGAGTATGAATTCTGTGTCCCTAACTAGCGTTTCTTTGTCCCTAAGTAACGATTCTGTGGCCCTAATTAACAAATCTGTGTCCCTGAGTAATAGTTCTCTGTCCCTAAGTATCGTTTCTCTGTCCCCAAGTATCGTTTCTGTGGCCCTAACTCTGTCCCTGTCCCTAATACAGAGCGGTCTGCCTCTGTTCAATGACTGCAGGCAAATGAAGAATTCCAAAATGGCCGCTATTTATAGCTCGACCATTACACAGTGCTAGCTGGCTGGCTGCTGATTGGCTGATGCGATCACATGTCGTTGAGGAATGCATTATGGGTCAGCGCGCCTTGTCTGCGTGCCTTCCCAGACATCCCCGCTCCGTCGCCGCACATGTCAGCCGCCATTTTCGGAAAAATTTCGATTCGCGCGTCCGAATTAGGCTATTTTTCGGAATCGAAATTTTTCCGATATTCGACTCGAATTCCACTTCGGCTACTTCGATTCGCTCATCTCTAATTACAGTGACAGAGGAGAAAGAGAGCAGGCAGGTAGTCTGCTTTAAGGGTAGGTATTAAGGTTCGGTCCGGACATAAGTTTGGACTGAACCTTAGCTGTTTCAACATTCAAACAAAAGCCTGAACATTTACCTGTTTGGTGGGAGCCAAACGCCATCTACACTATAATAGCATGTATAATAGCAACATTGTATACATGACAGATACCCGTTGTCAATGGCTGTTCACACGGTTCAGATCACGGATCTCAGGTGTAAACAAGGGGATGGGGATAATTAAAAGAAAAATGTAGAAGACCACCATACAAAAAAAAGAAAATAGAGTTCTCCTTTCTCTGAAAAAACCCTTACATGAACATGTATCCTGGGAGGCCAAGAAATAGAGGGATGAGTGTGTGCCCCCCTCCCCACTGAATAATACCAGGCCACATGCCTTAAAGATGGGGGATACCTTTCCAAGCATGAAACCCCCGGTGAAGCACCTTGTCACCATCTTGATGAGGACAAAGACCTCTTCCTTACAACCCTGGCCTGGTGGTTGTAAGTTTCTGCAGGGGGGATAATAGAATCTGGATGCCCCCTTTAACAATAAGGTATTCTCCACCATGTAAATGAATAAAGGGTGAGTGCAATATAAGTGTATCTACTTCTACTTAATAAACGGAATCACACTATTTGGTTGCCTTTCTCCATTCTTTGTATGCACATACTCCACATTATGGTACCATGTCGGAATGATTGAGAATGACAAGCATCATTTAAATCAGAAGGACTACAAGACCCAGCAAAACTCCACATCCTCCACCAAAGCGTCAATGACTCTTGTTTCATAATAAGAGTCCAATATAGCTGGTGAGTTAGTGGGCATACAGGTGGGGAGCACAGAGCACGAATCACCTATTGTGTGTGGAAGAAGCACATGCACCAATTTATTATTTTTACACCAAGGACTTTATTATTATTTTCACACCAAGGACTTTATTGGTTTATTAAATTTATGTACAATGGTCATTTCGTTTATGCCATTTCCTATTATTGTATTTGGGCAACGCTTTAATATGTGTGTTGTTTATTTGAGAAGGTTATACCTTTATAGAAGCAGCAGCCTACCAATTCACTTTCTCAATTAATTGTATTTAATTTCATTTTTTAATTATTAAGTATACAGTTGCAAGAAAAGGTATGTGAACCCCTTGGGATTACGTGGAGTTTTGCATGAGTTGGGCATAAATGTGCTCTGAACGTCATCTAAATCACAACAGTAGAAGAACACAGTCTGCTGAACATAATACTGCACAAACATTAGATGTTGCCATGGTTTAATTGCACATAACATGTAAACATTCACAGTGCAGGGAGGAAAAAGTATGTGAACCTTTGGACTTAATAACTGGTTGACCCTCCTTTGGCAGCAATAACCTCAACCAAACGTTTCCTGTAGTTGCAGATCAGACCTGCACAACGATCTGGAGTAATTTTGGACCACTCCTCTTCACAAAACTGTTTCAGTGTAGCAATATTCTTGGGATGTCTGGTGTGAATCACTCTCTTAAGGTCATGCCACAGCATTTCAATCGGGTTGAGGTCAGGACTCTGACTGGGCCACTCCAGAAGGCATATTCTGTGCTGTTGCAGCCATTGTTTTGTTGAATTACTTGTATGCTTTGGGTCATTATCCTGTTGCATCACCCATCCTCTGCGGAGCTTCAGTTGGCGGACAGATGGTAGTACGTTTTCCTGCAAAATGTCTTGATAAACTCTGGAATTCATTTTCCCATCAATGACAACAATCCGTCCAGGCCCTGAGGCAGCAAAGCAGCCCCAAACCATGATGCTCCCTCCGCCATGTTTTACAGTGGGATGAAGTTTTGATGTTGGTGTGCTGCGCCTTTTTTTCTCCACACATAGTGTTGTGTGTTCTTCCCAAACAACTCAATCTTGGTTTCATCTGTCCACAGTATATTTTGCCAGTAGTGCTGTGGAACATCCAGGTGCTCTTTTGCAAACTTCAAACATGCTGCAATATTCTTTTTGGACAGCAATGGCTTCCTCCGTGGTGTCCTCCCATGTACTCCATTCTTGTTTAATGTTTTCCTTATTGTAAATGTGTCAACAAAAATGTTCGCATGTGCCAGAGATTTCTGTAGGTCTTTATTTGACACTCTGGGATTCTTCTTTACCTCATGCAGCATTCTGAGCTGTGCTCTTGCAGTCATTTTTAAAGGACGACCACGCCTAGGGAGAGTAGCAACAGTGCTAAACTTTCTCCATTTGTAGACAGTCTGTCTTACCGTGGACACATGAACATCAAGGCTTTTGGAGATACTTTTGTAACCCTTTCCAGCTTCATGCAAGTCAACAATTCTTGATGGTAGGTCTTCTGAGAGCTCTTTTCTGTGAGGCATGGTTCACATCAGACAGTGCTTCTTGAAACCAGTAAACCCAAAACAGGTGTGTGTTTTTTAAGGGCAGGACAGCTGTCAGCAACACATCCAATATCATCACACTGATTGGAGTCAAGGTTGGCTCACTCCTGGCTCCAATTAGCTCTGGGAGAAGTCATTAAGCTAGGGCCTCACATACTTTTTCCTCCCTGCACTGTGAATGTTTACATGTTATGTGCAATTAAACCATTGCAACATCTAATGTTTGTCTAGTATTATGTTCAGCAGACTGTGTTCTTCTATTGTTGTGACTTAGATGACGTTCAGAGCACATTTTATGCCCAATTCATGCAAAACTCCACGTAATCCCAAGGGGTTCACATACTTTTTCTTGCAACTGTATATTATTTCTTTATTTGTCCTAGGTACAGGTTAATCAGTACATATTATGTTGTTTAATGTATTCACTCAGATATCTTGGTGGATATACAGGAAAGTATTGGTCTGGTCGAAAAAGACTCCCCACATTCACAAGTAAAATCTACATATGGGATGTGTAGATTTCAATGTCAGGATGATGATGCCCCACCAGGCAACCCAAAGATCTGTTTACTGGTAGAAAAAAGTGTCCATTTATTTTGTGTCAATTTAAATGCAGAACAATGTAACCTTTACGATTGACAGCTCATTGCCAGTATTCCACATTCCAGTTATGCCAGACTATTTCAGTAGAACTCCATCACTGTATTAAGCTTTAAAATGATTTCTGGCCTGACTCTATTGGTCCGTGCACCTAATCCAGCAGGACACCATATCAAATCATAACAATCCTATGACAGCTCCCAAAAGTGACCCCACATATTATAGGCTCCATAAAATGATGCTACTTCTGCATTTCTTTTCAAAAACATTTTCAGAAATGTATACCCCAGAACAATGTCTGTATCACAAAATCCCTCATCCACTTTACAGGAAGACCTAATATAAAGCAGCAAATTTACCAGGTATGCGGTGAAGTTGCACAAACTGTGCTTGAGAGGCACAGATTACATGTTTGACTTCTGTATATAAGATGGGAGAGATAGCCAGCTGGAAACCTCTAGATGCCCATATTATATGGTTAGCAAGGAGAGAATAGTGTGGGACCATTACCTTATCATGGATACATCTGTATGTGGACAGTTGTCATTCCAGTTTATCATTTTTCCTCAAAGACTTGTCAACACAAAGCTGAAAAGGGAGGGGGCAGCATGTTTGTGTAGTGAGAACCTTTTGGCACATAAATGCAAAGATAAATGTGATTTTCCTTTCATGTATCCATAAATATCAAGAAGAAATCATTACAGCTCTAACTTACCAGGAAGGCACTGCACCTGAAAGGCTTCAGTCTGATGCAGTCAGCGGGCTGCATGAGAGACACTTCCCCAATATTACAACTTCTACTCAATCAGGCTGGAAACTCCAAAAAGGATGCCGTTATGCTACAAAGATGGAATAAAGCTTGATGCAGGTAACTATTGCCCCTATTGTCCCTCACAACTTGGTCTCTGCATAAAGGTCTACGTTCTTCACCACCATACCCCATTTCCGTATTTAGTGAAGGTGAGGGGAAGGTGTTTCTCATGTGCCTAACTAACTGGCTTAGGCTGGGGTTTTACTACAAAAATTGCAGTAAAGAGCACAGGCTGGGGTTTTACTACAAGAATTAAGATACTGAAGAGGATACTGCAGTAAGACAATTGCTTTGCAGCAGGAAAATTTTAAATAGCAATTTTAGTCCCAAATTTACCACAGACAAAAAAGCACATAGAGTTTTTGTGTCAAGAATTAAGATACTTCAGAGGATACAGCTGGCCAGTTGGCCAGCAACTATATCAATGATAGTTTTAATCAGGGATTAATATATGCCTAAAATGTATTTGTATCTATAGGGATAGGGGGTGCAATAAATGTGAGAGACATAATGTGAGGCATTTTAGACACACTGTTCTTCCACTTTTTAATTTTATTTTAAACAATGAAGTGGTGTGCTGCAAAGAAAAGGCAGCTCCAAGAGCAAATGGTTGGGAACAAGTGAAGGCTGCACTTTGAGCTCCTAAAAATAAAAAATACCCTATCAACAAACAATAAAAATTAGGAAATTACCAAAGCACCACCTTTGAAACAAAATCCCACTTTTTTAAAGGGAAGCTGTGACGCAAAAAAAAAAGTAATGTAACCCCAAAAATAAATATAAATATATATATATACTGTATATATCCAAAATACTGCACCAAATAGTGATTTTTTTTAAAGGAAAGACTTGCTGTGGAAAAATAAAGCATAGTGAAACAAAGTATATTGTGATCAGGTAATAACTGAATAATCTGATGGTAAAGGATCCCTTGGTGGGACCCTCCACCACCTTGGGACACAGTGATGTGGATGGTGAGCCTTAAATGTATCAGAGATATATTTGGTTTTATGTCTTCTAGAACTCCAAGTAAGCGACCATTTGGCCGCATAACATGCTATATGAGGAACTCTGAAGTGAATATTGGTATCTAGGAGCCATGCACGCCATGCCTAGTGACACTGTATTATAATGGATATATGTATCTTCCTTGAGATCAAAGTATATAAGTTTAGAGGCTGTAGGGGAGGGTCTGGCTGTCGGCAATGTATGTATCATTAGTAGGAACCTTTTATTACTGTTCTTTAGGCTCATTGATAACCAATGTTTTCCAACAATGGTTAAATACACCTTAGGATTCTGGACTTAATTGTGTCAAGTCCCCCAGAGTATGGGTAAGTAATGTACCCCTGGAGATATTACTACTGATAGTAGCTGGGATGTATTCAATGTAATTTGCTCCCTGCTTCCCCTTCCAGCCAACATGTGTGCCCTCCGTACCCGCCCAGGTAATTGATGCTGCAGCCTGTCCAGGGGTCCTCCAACTGACCCAGAGTTAGAGTGTGTATAGTTATCTATACCATATATATAGTAAGTGTTGTATTTGTTTTATCAATTAATTGTTTGTATTTACATTACTTGGAATTCATACTATGTATATTTGTTTCACTAAATGGATTCACTACAAGCTCCCAAGGAATCATTGCGAAATATGTAGAGCTAATTATAAAGGAACCCCTGCACCTGGAGGAATTGGAAACAGTTGGTGTAACACTTTTGTGTTATATATACACATAGTCATCATGTGTGGTGTAATAAGGGGATCAGACCTTAGAAAATGCTTAGGTTTTTATGTAGTTTTATAATAAGTGTTGATTGTGCAAGGTTTAATGATATTGTCAACAATAAAAACTATTTTGTTCTGTAATTTTTTGGTTTGTTATGTGCCTCCATAGTCCATATCCTTGTTTCCAAATACGTTATAGTTGAGACGTGGCACTGGGTATTCTTTATTGTACCCATGGTGCCATCCAATGAGTACTACATATCATATTGCTATATAAAAAAATAAAGGTTGTTATGTATTGACAGCATTCTAATAGTGACCAGTGACCTCAAATCCACCACAAAAAATAAATACAAATTATAAAATAAGCACAGAAGGGGGGGGGGCTAGCAGAAGGGGTTGATTGCCCAAAGAACTGGTAATCAGCATTAAAGTAAATGACTAAATTACCCAAATCACTCCCTATGCAGTTTGACAGCTTTCTTTACAGCAATTTCAAATACACTGACACTATGGCTTCTCTGCCCTCCCTTTTACAGTGAAGTGGATGGCACATAACAAACTCCCCAAGCCCTTCTGTGCCAGCTAACCAAAGTTCAATGACCTTTGCAGTGCTTTATAATTAAAATGTATTGTGGATTGCCATGTTAGTTCAATTTGACCAATATCTGCAAATGAGTTAGCTTTGCCTAAAACCCATGTCTGACCCAAATCTCATCCCTACTGACAGACAGTGAATGTAAGCACATTGCAGAACTCAAGCGCAAAGTGAAATTGGATTTGACAGAGTTGTCATTTTAGTATGAGGGGTAGAGGTTCATGTGGTTTTTTATTAGGTATATTAGATATTTCTGTTTTTTACTCTATATATTTTACATAAATTAAAGATTACATTTATTCACACTGATTGGAACTGTTTAAGTAACTTCTTTGCCAAGGGCTCTTCCCTTGAATATGTTATGATATCATCTTATTGAGTTCACGATCCACGCTGAAAATTAAGGTGACAAAGTGAACTGCTTAATAACTTCCTTTGAGATGCTTGTTACCCTTTGGGTAACTTTACATTTCTATTTACAATGTAATTGGATCTGTAACCTGGTAGTGCACATGACCATGATGTGTCAAAAAATAAAGAAAGAAAGGCATATGGGATTTTAAAGGTGCAAAAGTTCCCTCAGGATAAACACACAAAAATATACCCGTGTAAAAGTTAATAAGGCTTTATTATAAAGTATCTAAAAACACGAAGACATAAAGACATTGTCTACATTACAAACAGTGAAGATAAGCATAGCTCTTAGATATAATCAACCCCATACCACCTTCTTTACACATGCAAATTGATGAAATGTTGAATTAACATTGATAAGCTGACTAATATATTTGGAGGGTGGTAGATTCCAACGCGTTTCACCGAATAGGCTTCTTCAGGGGTTCAAATGTGGGGAAGAAAAGAGCACTGCAAATATATAAAAGAACCATAAACATGCTTATAACAGTCTATGACAACTAAAGATTTTATACGATTTTTACAACAATATAATACATCTAGTAACCATACTGTAATTCAACAGCAAATTACCTATGCTGGTGACTATCTGCCCATTGTGGGTAACCCACAAGGAAGGCGACTAGGAGGACGAGAAGGGAGCACCGGGCACCTAGGCCAATCCCCGCCAAGAATCTAGGGAGTGATTCCCATAAGGGAGAGGGGAAGGGAAGAAAAAGAATCATTTAATCATCTGTGGGTGTCTTACTGCAAAACATATATAGAAGACTGAATACTATCGCACAATATTAAGGCTTGGATAACTAATTATGCATATGCCATCCCCATTTACAGTCACTAAAATCCCGTGACTTATACAGTCTCTATAAATTCATATACAATGGTGTAATACCTAAAAAAGGCATCCAATCATTCAGAAAGAATGGAAACGACCCTCACAGATGCAAAGATTGGAGGGGTTTGATCTTGTTTGATTAAAAAATCCCCGCATGCGTGGGGCACGACAGTATGCCATGACATAAGTGAGCCATCAGGCAACACGCATGTGCTTGGTGATAAACACTGGTTAAACACTGCTTTTACATATGGTTGGTGGTAAACACTGGTCGCTTTGCATATGGTCTTTTCTATGATGACCATCATGTGTATACTGCTCAAGTCTCCAACTGGAAGCCTGGTAGAGGGCTTCAGAGGTTTGCAGGGCACAGCACAATACCTGCCAGATAAAAACACATTTTCATACTTATTCCCTCCAAAAAATATGTAAGCATACAAAAGCATGTACAGCGATCACTTTACCTACAGCCATCAGAGATACAGCAGGAATGCTGGAGGATTAATCCTTAAAGGCATACAGGACATATTTGCAAAGAGCATCATGGCATCAGGAGGCGTAATGTAGATCTGTGTGGCAGGAATCGATAAATAAAAAAGGGCCAAACATAGCCTGATTGGCATCTGTTACCACACAGAATCCCACCCCATTTTCATTTTGAAATGCTTTATTGCATAGTTGCCTTTAAACTGGTCCACTATTTTACCCTCTGTATGGAGTGAGAAAGGGTAGAAGGGAGCTTGTGTTATCTCTTTTCCATCACTCATCACAATCACAATCGGTAATTTACTCTGCATGAATAAATTCCAGACCTGTCACAATATACAACAATATCTGATTTTGGAAAACTCTGGGAGAAGTTTGGAGAGTGGTGTCTTCAATCTGCTGCAAGTAAAAAAAAAGTGTTGTGTACTGAATCTCTTAAAGCAGTAGGTGCTCTGAGTCCTTGTTTCTTACATACTGGTACTATGTTTTCTCTTTGCATTATATATCCATTTTTTTTAGTTAGGAAGCATATAATGACATCTTTTGTACCAGTCACAATATATTTTTCCATTAGAAAACAATCGCTTGACTACGAAAAATTGCAGCCGCACATGGTTTCAGAAAATAGCCACTAAACTACAACAAAATGGTGTCCACACATGCGTTTGTAATATCGGTGTATTTACATGTGCTGATGTTTTGGAAAATGGCCAGCAGACTTTGGGAAATAGTGGCTGTATATGTTTTTATGAATTTGTCTCTGATCTAGGACAAAATGGCTTTCGCACTTTGGCAAGATGGTGACAGGATACTCCATTCACACCAATTTAGAATGTGTATATATAGAAGACATTTAGCATTCAGCACTCTTTGACCCCGGAGCATGAGCTAGAAAGTGAAATGCATTGGGTGCAGCTAAGAGTGCTGACGTCATGCCGCCGCATGGTCCATCTTTGTGAGTTTGTTTGAATGTTTTTATCTGTAGCTTTTTGCTAGTGCAAACCTTATGAAGAAAAAAACTACACTGTGCTCTTTTTATTTTGTTTCTGCTTTTGAACATTGATCCACACAGCCTTGAAGATCTATCTGATGGTTCTGGTTAATTACAGTCCATCAGACGCGATTGTCAGAGGGTCATCTTTCTTAAAGGGACAATGCTTGACACCATGGAAATGTGGAGTTGAATACAATGCCTTTATGCTGCCTATAATTTATGCAGGTTTACTCTCTGGTGAGTGTGTTGTGCTGGAGATGGTGCTCACGGTGGGAATTAAAAGAAACACACTTTGATCACCTGGATGCTCTTAAAAACTTTGTTTATTTAAACTTTTGCATATATTGGTTTTTGCAAACCGATTAATCTTCTTGCACTTCATTCATCATTTCACATTTGTTGGACACTGTAAGACTTATGGATATGTATCATTTAACCACTTTTAATATTCTGCAGTTTATGTTGTACAATGTATCTTAGTTCACTTTGTTCACGGTTGTTACTGAACGCTGTACTAGTTACATATACTATTTCTGGGCTCCTTTTCTTTCAAAAACTATCTACAGTTAAATGTGAGTCATATTCTAGAAGAGTTACGTTCTTCAGTAATTAAATATATAGATAAAACACCAGAGATATTAATGTAGATCTCCATAACATTTCAGCCTTATACCCCTGTGGCATAGCAAACTGCTGTGATTTAAAAGACAATTTTACATGTGCGTATTACTCATCTCAAGGTTTTGGAACCCATGGAATAAATTCTAGGTCTTTTTATAAAGTTGTTATAAAGCCTAAACATTTTTTACCTTATCATGTTCCTTGCATTAAGGTAGAAAATGTTTAGGCATCAGTATTGGCCCTTCAACCCCCCCATACTTACCTGAGCCCTCATTTGATCCAGCACTGTGCACATATAGTTACATATTTAGTTACACAGTTAGTCTGGCTGAAAAAAGAAAAGAGTCCATCCAGTTCAACCATTAAAAAAAAAAAGTTATAATCCTATACCCACAGTTGATCCAGAGGAAGGCAAAAAAACCCCCAGCAAAGCATGATCCATTTTGCTCCTGCAGGGAAAAAAATTCCTTCCTGATCCCCCGAGAGGCAAGCAGATATTCCCTGGATCAATTTTACCTATAAATGTTAGTATCCAGTTATATTCTCTGTATCTATGAAAGAATCCAGACCTTTTTTTAAAGCAATCTACTGAGCTGGCCAGAACCAGGTCTTGAGGGAGTCTATTCCACATTTTGCTACCATTGCTGTCAATCAAAGCCAGTAATCAGGGAGCAGAGGGCGGGGCCAAGTCCAGCTGTCTGTGTCAATGGATGCAGCAGTTGGGCTCAGGAGTGAGCCCACATGAGTGCCCATATGGGAAGTGGCTTCCCATTGGGGGCACTTGGCAGAGGGGAGAAGCTAGGAGCTCCAGCGAAGTACCTGAGAAGAGAAGGTTCAGTGGCACTCTGTGCCATTCTATGGCACAGAACAGGTAAGTATAGACATGTTTGTTATTAAAAAAAATTCCTCTACAGCCACTTTAAACATAAACATCTTTCAAATGAAGTTCAATTGACAGCACAGATAAGTAAGCTCAACTGGTTGTGTGCTGAAACTTAATTTCCTCAGGGTTTACCTCTCTAAGACAAGATAGAAACTATATGCATTTGTAATACAGACTTTCAAGGCATAGGCATAAGGTGGAAAATTTATTGACTTTAAATATGTAATTTGAATGCATTATTTGCTTTATATCAGTGGGAAGATTATTGAGAAGTTTGAATGATGGTCTGGATTAAAAAGACCTATATGTGATTAAAAAAGAGCACCAAGGAGAAGCAACCTCAACTGGAACAATGTTTGACCAAGAATAGTGTGCGACTGATTATAGCATGATTAATAGCCACTTGCAAAGCTATTAATTAGTCATTTTGACATCAAGCCTTATTAATGTGACCACTGTTTAGAGCCCTTTATTTGGCAACAAGTTTAATTGCAAATAAAGGCTCCACTATGCATATCACAGGAACAGGAAAACTCATATGTCTTTTATTATTCTGGCTTTGTCCGAATTAATCAAACAAAAACTGGGAACATGTTCCTATAACAATAAATACAACTGGGAGCTTTCATTTAATTCAGTCTAGAATAAATATTTGTTTTTTCCTTTATATGTCGCATTATCATGTACTGAATTAAATGAAAATGTGTTAAACCTGCTAACAGCATAAATTTAAGTGTGTAACTGTGGTGTTACCATGGCAATATATTCACCTTTGGGGAAGTAGATTTGGAAGTGCCTATAGTAGAACAAGAGTTTGGGAAAAATATATGTCTTAACTTAAACAAATCTCATTAACCAAGAGATCCTAACAGTATCCTATTTGTTTAGGACAGCTTGATTTTTTTAAATTAGTGAAACTGAATTGTGAATTGCATTGTAGTAAGTAGGTCTACGTTCTGAGCCATTTATATTATCAAGACAAAACATTCCGGTCACTAGTATTATCAGATCATGTTTTTTTTTAAAAAAAGTCTTGCAGCATAAAAAAGCAGTTTACTTTGAACAGGACAGTAGGTGTCTGCCCTCAAATCAACCAAAAGATATAATCAAAGAAAAAAAAAGAATAAAAACTAAAAAGACAGCAAATGGGTGCCTAAATAACTAGCAATCTGAATTAAATCACAGTTTCCTAAATCCCCTTATCTCAGCATATTCAGTTTGTCTTTCACTATGCTTTTCACTATCCTTTTGCTACAGTAGCTTCAATACTCTGACACCATGGTGGCTCTTTACTCCTCCTTTTATACGTAGCCAGGTGCCAGCTATGTCATTATGCAATTCAGAGACACTTACAGATGAGTCTATGGTTACGCCTTTTTCCCCTAGTGCCCAGTACTGGGACAGCTGCATCACTTCCTGTTAGCAGAGTGAATCTAATTCTCTTGACAGCAGAGGAATTTGGGACCTGTAGTCCTATAGCCAATACATACTGTATTCCTGAGTGCTGGTTAAACTACACATACCAGAGAGTTGGCAAATGAGAAGGATGCCGGGAAAGCATATATATTCTACAGCAAGGGACATGCTCACTCTCTTGGAACTGGACACAGGGAGACTGCCATTCTCCTACAGAAATATATTATGGGCCTATGGCTGTGGGACTGTGTACAGCAGTTCAGCATAGCTGTGATGCCAATCGTCACACGGGGATCACATCAGTCTCTTTCTGCACCAGGACTTTCATTGTCCAGCCCCACTCAGACACACTGACAAGCTGCCAGGGGGTAACTCTACACATCTCTGAAGACAGTCAAGACTTTGTTCAAGAACTCTTGTTCCTAGGAGGCCATGCTATCTACAGGATTTGTAGATGCCCAACCTTTACACCTCAGCCACCAGGAGACCTTTGCTTTGAACAGTACCACAGTCTATATGTTTAAATTTATTGAATTACCAGTATTCTTTAAGGTTTATGGGCCACACCATTGCTAGCAGAAGACAGCAAATACCACCATGCTAAGAACTTTTAACATCACATGACTCAAGCTGCAGCCTCTATTTAAAGGGACCTCTTCCTTTCTAAGGCCATTGTTACTTAAACCAGGGTACTTACATACATTATGTTTATGTAGGAATATGCATTTACATAATTCTCTGCCTATCTCTTGTAGCGCCCAGAGGGAGCTGATAAGCCAACAAGTCTTCTCTTTCCCCTCTTACTGCCGATGTTGCATTTAAATGGTTGAAGCTTACTTTGCCCAACTGTATAATCTGTTTAACGTGGCTAATTGACTGTTTTTAATGTACCAGTGTTTCTGCTTTCATGCACCCCGAACCCATTATTTTTTGGTCTATTCTGCTGACCAACTGTAATATAGAGGTGTTCAAGTGTTACTAAAGAATTGTGTCTTTTGCATTATTATACTGTGTTATTGAACTATGTCTGAAACCAAAGTGTCAGAGGTGTCAGGAAACTTGCAAGGACAGGGCAACCACTGGGGCAATCATTGGTCCTTCTATGACTACTGACCATGGTTCAAAGATCATACAGTGTATGGCTGAAGAAAATTTGTCTGGTGTACTAGTACATACATTTATCTACAGCAGTAGGGAACCTGAACCTCATCCCTACTTGATGAGTCACTGAACTGGAACAAAAAACTGTTGAGACAGCTTAGTTAAAAGAACAACAAAGAAAAAGGAATACAGTGTGATATACACCTCATAGACAGAGTATACAGACAAAGTTAGGAAGTTTGTATGGGGAAGCAGAACTGAAGATGAAAACCTCAAAATCAGTTTTTATGAAAAAACTCTATAAGAGAGTTTTCCTATCTTGGTATTCACATTGGCCAAGGCCTTAGAGGAGTGTTTTGGTTTGGACATAGTGGGGAGGGATTACAACACCTGTCAGTATTTATTGCTGTATGTGCTCCTGTCAAGGAGAATTATAGCACAGTAGCTAAATGGTTAGCACTTCTGCCTGGCAATACTAGGGTCGTTGGTTCAAATCCCAGCACCACCCACCTGAAGTTTGCATGTTCTCCCTGTGTCTGTGTGGGTTTCCTCTGGGTACTCCGGTTTCCTTCCACACTCCAAAGACATGCTGGTAGGTTAATTTGATCCTGTCTAAATTGACCCTAATATGTGTATGAATGTAAGCTAGGGACCTTAGATTGTATACCCCTTGAGGGTTAGGGACTGATGTGAATGTACAATACAGTTGTGACCAAAATTATTCAACCCCCACTGAAATTGAGTGTTTTGGCCAGTTTGACATTGCTTTTGATCATTCAGTCATCTTGCTTACATTTACATTAAAGAGGCACTTGTAGGTCAGACAAATATAACATAACAGTTATAATGAAATAACCACAAATGTCTTTTCTGTGCTCACAGCATTATCAGTTTTATTCAACCCCCAAGTGACATTCAATCTTAGTACTTAGTACAGCATCCTTTTACAGTTATAACAGCTTTTAAACGTGAAGCATAGCTTGACACAAGTGTCTTGCAGCGATCTACGGGTATCTTCGCCCATTCTTCATGGGCAAAGGCCTCCAGTTCAGTCACATTCTTAGGCTTGCGCACTGCAACTGCTTTCTTTAAGTCCCACCAGAGGTTCTCAATCGGATTTAAGTCTGGTGACTGCGATGGCCACTCCAAAATGTTCCAGCCTTTCCTCTGCAACCATGCTCTAGTGGACTTGGAGGTATGCTTGGGATCATTGTCCTGTTGAAAGGTCCAACGTCTCCCAAGCCTCAGGTGTGTGACGGACTGCATCACGTTTCCATCCAATATCTCCTGGTACTGAAGAGAATTCATGGTACCTTGCACACGCTGAAGCTTCCCTGTACCTGCAGAAGCAAAACAGCCCCAAAGCATGATTGACCCTCCACCATGCTTCACAGTAGGCAAGGTGTTCTTTTCATCATAGGCCTTGTTCTTCCTCCTCCAAACATAGCGTTGATCCATGGGCCCAAACAGTTCTAATTTTGTTTCATCAGTCCACAGAACACTATCCCACAACTTTTGTGGTTTGTCCACATGGCTTTTGGCATACTGCAGTCGACTCTTCTTATTCTTTGGAGACAGCAAGGGGGTACGCCTGGGAGTTCTGGCACGGAGGCCTTCATTACGCAGTGTGCGTCTTATTGTCTGGGCTGAAACTTCTGTACCCACATCTGACAAATCTTTTCTCAGTTCCTCAGCAGTCACACGGGGACTTCTCTCCACTCTACGCTTCAGGTAGCGCACAGCAGTCGAAGTCAGCATCTTCTTTCTGCCACGACCAGGTAGCGTTTCAACAGTGCCCTTTGCCTTGAATTTGCGAATGATGCTTCCTAAGGTGTCTCTTGGTATGTTTAACATCTTTGCAATCTTCTTATAGCCATTGCCCTTCCTGTGAAGAGAAATCACCTCTTCTCTTGTCTTCCTGGACCATTCTCTTGCCTTCACCATGTTTGTAACCACACCAGTAAATGTCTAGAAGGAGCTGAGTATCACAGTCATTTTAAAGCTGCCTAATTGGTGCTTATTATGCTTGATTGCTGCTCGGTGACATCCACAGGTGTTTTCAATACCTGATGGAAAGCACCTGTATGAACCTCTGTTCTTCAGAGTGGTAGTCTTTAAGGGGTTGAATAATTGTGGCAATGAAGAAACCACATAAGAACCATTTACTACTGTATTACATAAACAATTGATGTCATTTTAGTTGCATTTGGGTAGTTACAACGTCCTTGTAGGATTTGATTCTGAATACAATTCCAAATGTACACTATAGTCCCTAAACCCCTTTACAGCATTGGGGGTTGAATAATTTTGGTCACAACTGTATATATGTAAAGTACTGCGTAAATTGACAGTGCTATATAAGTACATGAAATAAATAATTACCCCTCTATTTGTTTTGTTTACCACTATCACTGAAAGTGAAAGTTAAAAAAAAAATTTGGGTTGTCCCCAGAAAAGTAATAGAGGGGAACTCTTCCAATGGGGACACTAGTTCTGATGAAGAACCAGCAAACACAAATGCTCCTGCGCTTGGGGATGGACTCGATGCAGGCTACAACCACAAAAGGAATGTCCTGGAACATGCACACCTTGCTGTCTTCAAATGGACCGGGGAAATCCAAATATACTGAATGAGGAAAGAAAAAACAGAAGGCGCACAGGCCTAGTGCATTACCATAAAAAATGTTTAATAAAAAATAAAGTATGTGTTGTACTCACAAACGACAATATAGTCAAGGCACATCATAAAGAACAGCTGGGTCAACACCGCGCTGAGTAACAGTCCGCAATAGGGAGTATAGACATCCAAAAGGCTGACGCGTTTCGAGGAAGAGGCAAGCCCTCGAAACGCGTCAGCCTTTTGGATGTCTATACTCCCTATTGCGGACTGTTACTCAGCGTGGTCTTGACCCAGCTGTTCTTTAGGATGTGCCTTGACTAGTTCTGATGACCTGGGGGTTCCCAAGGAATTCCCTTAATTTACAGGGATTACCTCTCACTTCCTGTTTAACCAGGGGACAAAAAATGAAGGGAAATCTCTGAAATGGGACACAGATGATGAAAAAAAATATGTCATGGGTTATAACCCTCTCTTACACTATCCAAAAAAAAGGTTTTGGCTATAGTTCTACTTTAAAATACATATGAAGTCTGAAAATGTGAAGCAGGTAAGTCCATCATTGGTGCTGTATTATGTCCTTTTTTCTCTATGAAGGTAGAGATGATATGAAATATTCAATCTTAATAGAAGGGCCAAATATGAAGGCTCCTGGAGCCATCTTGTAAGATTCCAGGTAATGAAAGTTTAGTATGTTTGCAGGAAAATATTGGAGATATAAGGATTACAAGGAGCATGTTTATTCATGCTTCAATCACACTTTTGGCATGCTGAAGTTACCTCTCAAGCAATAAAATAATTGCTTGAGAGCAGGGGCAGACTGACCATTTGGAAACTCGGGCACTGACCGAGGGCCCGGGGTCAGTAGGGGGCCCCATGAGATACCCCTGGTACCTTTTTCATAGGCTTTTTTGAGTTTGGGCAAGGACACAGGGGCCCCATGATCCCCTATTGCCCGGGGGCCCCATAAGTTGTCAGTCCACCCCTGCTTGAGAGACAAAAATAACATAATAAATTAGATACAGGAATTTCTTACAAGTTATCTACAAGTATGCAACTGTACATTAATACAATTTATTGTTTCAAAAGTAAATATAGATATAAAAAGTTTGAAGCCATCATTTAGTAAGTTATTTTGCTCAACTGTATTTTTATCCTTGTATTGTATTTTCATGTTTATTTCCACCTTTCATTTATTGCTTACTTTTTGAAATTAGGATTATATAAATGTTTAGGGTCAGTAATAAATAACAATAATGAAAGTTTTTCATTTCTTAAATGCTGTGCAATTTAAGAGATGCTTAGAAAGATTCGGCTGTCCATTTGTTTAGGGTTATGATCTTTCACCAAATCCGTTTTTCATAATCTAAGTGCATTATCCACAAAGTTCAGATATCTAAACTGCTTCCATTTTCCTTTGCTCCGTTTTTCATGCAAGCAAACTATAAAATGATCCTTAGGATCAAAGGGTGATCATACTAGTGTTCTAGAATGGGCACAATAATTTTATAAAAGAATAAAAGCCTTTCTTCAGCGTATGACTTTAAAGGTAAACCAAAGGAGACTTTTTTCAGATTATATTAAGAGTAAATCTTTTTAAAATGAAAGGATGAAAGTTTTGTATCTAGCCCCATGTCAGGGATATATCACATTTATGTTTGAGGTATAATCTCATAATTCCTTAGGAGTTCACTCTGTATCGTATACTGCCAATTTAAAAGCAATATGGGCAAATGCAATGAAAAGTGAGCTACAGTAGGACAGGTAGGACAACATTTTGTTCTCTTAACTATAGAGTGGTTAGTCAAACCAGTCTTAACCATCAATAAATAAATGTATGTTTTAAAACAGTATAAATGTTAAAAAAAATAGTAAGCCGTTTTCTGATTACTCCACTACCTGATTTCAGCATATGAAATTTTCAAGTCTATTCAGAAGTATACATCTGAAAACGCTTACATGTTTTGTGTTTGCATTAGCACATACATCTTTATGCATTCTGTATGCATTAATGACGTGTCGGTTCATCAGAGTTGGTGAATCTCCAGTCACAGCCTTCCCATGTCCATTTTTATCACTTCTGTCCTGCAAACACAAATAGAACACTTATGAATACAGAAGTTTCATACTATAAAAAATATTGTAAAGGTCTATGATATAGACATAAAGATTAAAAAGGGATAAGGTATACTTTCCTTACAGTAACTAAGGCTCCATTCACATTTCTATTTTTCAAATTGCGGGCCTAATCGCCGCTATTCTGCCCGCAATTTGAAAACACGCTGTAAAAGTGTGAAAACGTATGATCGCATTTTCAGGTGTCATTTATTTCAATGGCACCTGAAACTGCAGGGCCTTTTTGCCGCAATCATGGTGCGTTTTTCCACACAGTAAACACGCCGCAATCACGCAAACAAAATCTTGGGACGCCCAGTGCCCAAAAAAGGTTCTGTGTGCTCACCGCAGCCAAGTTCAACTGCCATCTGCAGTCCCCGGCTTCTTAAGTGTGCTCACCTGGCTGTGACAACTAGCAGCTTCACATCAGGGTGCCCACTGTGCATGAGTGAGCAGCACTGCACTTTGTGAATGGTCCCACAGTCTTCTGGGACCTGTCGTGTGTCTCAGAAGACTGCGGCGGGGAGGGGGGAGGGGGGAGGAGAACATCCACTTCCAATCTCCTAGGTGGTCAGAGGTGGGAGGGGGTACCTGTCAATGTCGAGTACCCGTTCCCAAAAGGTGCCAATCCTTAACGGGGAGCGGGGGAAGAGTTCTTAAAGCAGAACTTCCCTTTTTGGGTGGAGCTCTGCTTTCAATTCCACCTCCTGGAACATGTGCCTCCTGGAACATGTGACAGGAACCCAGAATGCAGCTCTGAGGCCATGATGACATCGGCAATGCCTTAAGAAACCAGGAAGTGGAAAACCATAATAAGTAAAGTCAAAAAATGTTTATTTAACCACTTGGTAACCGTGCTCTAGCTGTCATTTGGCTACAGCACGGTTACCAAGTGGTTAAACAAACATTTTTACCCAGTTCTGGGAGGGTGTCATATGAAGTCCTCCCAGAATGCGCCTTTGCGCGCGGACCCAGGGGCGCGCACCCGGAGATCTCCGTGATTGCTGTGTCCTATGGACACAGCTGATCACGTGATGAGGTAAAAGGCCAATCACAGCAGCCTTTTACCATGTAATCAGCTGTGTCTAATGACACAGCAGATCACGGAGTAAATACAGTTGCCTGTTATCGGCAGCACTTTCCTCACGCTGTCACAGTGTGAGGAAAGTATTGACGATAACCACCAGCTGTCACAGAGGAGACCGGCACTGATCATCAGGGCGCTGATGATCAGTGCTCTGATCATCAGTGCCCTGCAGTGCAGCCCAGCAATGCCACCCACCATTACCCAGCAGTGCCACCCATCAGTGCCCCCCAGCAGTGCCACCCATCAGTGCTACCCAGCAGTTGCGCCCATCAGTGCCCAGCAGTTGCGCCCATCAGTGCCCAGCAGTGCTGCCCATCAGTGCCTAGCAGTGCTACCAGTCAGTGTCATCAATCAGTGCTGCCACTCAGAGCCATCAGTCAGTGCCACCCGTCAGCGCCACCTGTCAGCGCCCCATCTGTGCCACCTATTAGTGCCCATCAGTGCTACCTATCAGTGCACATCAGTGCCACCTATCACTAAACATCATTACAGCATATCAGTGCAGCACCATCAGTGCTTCCTCATCAATGCCCACCAGTGACGCCTCACCAGTGCCACCTCATCAGTGCAGCTTATTAGTGCACATCAGTGCTACCTATCTGTGCCACCTCATCAGTGCCCATCAGTGCTGCCTATCAGTGCAGCCTCATCAACACACATCAGTGAAGGAGAAAATTACCTGTTTGCAAAATTTTATAATAGAAAAAGAAAAACTTTTTTTTTTCACATTTTTTGCTCTTTTTTTGTTTATAATGCAAAAAAAAACACTCAGTTGTGATTAAATACCACCAAAAGAATACTCTATTTGTGTGAAAAAAAAATGATAAAGATTTCACATGGGCACAATGTTGCATGACCGTGCAATTGTTATTCAAAGTGCAACAGTGCTGAATGCTGAAAATTGGCCTGGGCAGGAAGGGGGTATAAATGCCCAGTAGGCAAGTGGCTAACTACTGAATGCCTAATGATTTCATAAGATTTATTGAAATAGAATAGAAAGGTAGCAGCTTTAGCCCATCTAATTTACTTGATTAACATTGATAAGAACTACAGTAGGTACTGAGAAGCCATACCATTTGCTTTGTCTGTACTAGCAAGACCCTATCAGACATCAAGTCTGAGTTGGCAAGATGGTTGTTTAGGACAAAATGGTTTTATTAGAAGAACCTTAATCTGTGCTTATTTCTTTCCTTTACATGTACACTGGCATATTGCAAAAATAATTCTGATGACTACCTGAAACTTATCATTTATGTTTAGAGAACCTGTGGTAAAGAAAGTTCCTGGAAAATCCATGTGGACAGCTATTTTTGAATGGCATCCAAAGCCACAAGAAATAAACATCTTTAATGATGACTTCTTGATGAAGCATAATCACAAGACAATTAACTCAATGCTTGCTGTAATCAAATTAATCTTTGATTGGTCTGTTTCATACTTTTACACACCCTACATTACATACATCAATCTGTGTACCTAAGTGCCAGAATTCAAGATTAGATCAACTGATTCAAGATACTTGAGTCTGTCTGGTCTCTATGTAGCTACATATGTAACTACATACTATCTCTTGAATTGGGTATCACTGACCAACCAGGGTCAGGTGTTTATACCTGAGTTGAAAAATCCCACGACAAAGTGCAATTTCTCTTGTGAAATAACAGGCAGGGCCACAGCTTTGTCTATTTGTGTTATTCTCCTGGTTTACTGCAAGAACATGAAGAATGTGCCTGCCCCTTGGATATCCATTGGGCTCTGCTTAGGTTGCCTTATATATAATATGGCTCTAAGATGTCTTATTGTTCAACAGTCTAAAGTAAACAGAATTACTGCTAATCATAGGATGCTTTGAAAAATCTAAGAACCCTGCTCATGCCTTTTTTCCAGTTCACAGTACTGATCAGAACTGATGTTACTATTGTCCACCATTTCTGCTGACTCAGACCCAGTTCATGGCTGTATTATTCTGCTGATGCCATACTGACTGCAAGAGTGAGATCTGTATAGTTCAGTTTAAATTTGAAGGATCTGTTTTTTATTATTTTTATTACAGGAACATTTTTGTTTGCATCCCTTTTTCCTTGTCTTTTAGACAAATGCAAAATATAACAGAATACAGTAGACACCCTTCCAAGAGACATCAACCACCAGGCATACAAGGTCTGTGAGCTGGCACCTTCATATTCAGAGAAGTACCAGCACACAGGCTTTTTGCTTCGTTAGTATTAGCCCATACGCCCTTCAGAATTGAAAGTAATGCATAGTGGTTTGGTATTTATTTTATATGATCAGGACTAAAAAATAAACAAAAATTTTCTAGTCTGGTAAATAGGAAATCTTATATATGAATATTTGATGTTTTCACAGTCAGCGGGAGATAACGCATTTGTCTTTCACACATGTTTTCCAGTCTCTCCTTACCTACTGCTGAAAAAAAAGCCATTTGTTCACAGAGCTCAGTGGCTCAAGTACATATTTACATCTCCTCCTAAGTCACTTCCAAAGACATTGGGGTTGATTGAGCAAATACTCTTTACTTAGCAAAGTAAATATTAACTTTATAAAGTGAATGTCACTGAGCTTATTTATTCAGGTGAAGCTGTGTTCTCTTCAGTTAACCAATCACATGCTAACAAAAATGTTTTATTGTCTAGATGATTGGGTATTCAAAGTGCACCTGAAACCATTATAATTTTCTGAAACGGGTGTTCTTCAAGAGAAAGGCCATATGAAAAAAAAAAATAATGAGTTGTCTGAGGCAGTGTTGCTGAACTTTTGTTCAGTTTTTGCATGCTGATATATGCCTTATTTCCAAATAAAGTACATTTTAATGTTACATCTATTAAAAGGATAGACACAGCTATAAAGATTTAATAGGATAAAATTATACTTATTCTCAGATCTACAGAGATTACGTTTGGACTCTTTTAATGAATATAGTTGTATACTAGTTTCGCAGACTATAAATGTAAAAGAAAAGTAACATGCCTGAGATATTGTAAAGAAAATGTTTAAATTTCCTTTAGCACCACAAAAAGTAACTCTACCTCTATGCCAAAGTACACTCCAAAGATGTCGGACTCAAACAGCCTAGCTTCCTTCACAACTCCAAAATGTGTAGTTGATGAAAAAGCTGGAATCTGCCTATGATCCTTGATAATACTTTATTGATAAAAAATGCAAGCAGTCTAGAGCATCTAGCTTTAGTACTAACACTGAATACATCATATACATACTGTGCTTTTCTTTAGGTTTCCTGTAAGCAAATAACTGAAATAGAAAACAAAACTGTGGAAAACCAAAAAGCAAGAAAAATAAATCACCAGGGCTAAAGAATACGACATTAAATGATGCTATTTTATTGTCAACATTTCACAAAGCAACAGGTTAATTTACAGGTAAAAGTTATCTTGTTCTATGTAACAGATAACTATTAAAGTCAGATTTTCATTGCTGTCTATGCCAGCACTTAAAAGATTCACACTTTCTATTTGTGTCACCTAGTCTTCAACAGAACACTCTACAGTGTCCTGGTGACCTACTGTAGCCAGGACTACCCACATGGAAGAAAAATATATGTGAAATATTTTTTTAAATATTCTTCCCAAATATATTGACATATATTTGAAATGCTATAATTTTGGCCATATTCAATATATTTCAAAATATATTTCAATATATATATATATATATATATATATATATATATATATATATATATACTGTATGTTGAAATGTGTTTTTATTACAAAATATATGAACAATATTTTTAAAAATACATTTCAAATATACTGTATGTCTTTAAAAATACAACTCTACATTTTTGGAATGCATTTATAAATATATAACTTTTTTATATGTTAAAAAAAATCAGAAGAATATATTTAAAAAATATATATTTTTAAAAATACTTTCTGGTGATTGGAGGCTGAGTTGATGGGGTCTAGGATTCCTGAGCCCATATTTAAGGCGTTTTTTTCACCATTATCTGGTGAGTGCGGTATGTGATCTTAGCACAAATGGGAATGAACACTGGTCAAGGGTGTGCTATTAAGTAAGAAATATTTTTTATTCCAAATATGACACTGTTTGCAGTAAGCTATAGTAACTCCAATCAATTGGAATTCTTGATAGGCCAATTATTTTTCCCATTCAACCATCTGGACATGATTATGATACCTAAATTCTGCCACAGCTCAAGTGATGCATGAAGGTAAAAAACCTTCTGTGTGCAATAGCCCCCCAACCCCCCCCCCCCCCATACTTACCTAAGCCTCCTCTCGATCCAGCAATGTGCACTGGAGTCTCAGCTATCCCTGGACTCCCTCTTCTCATTGGCTGAGACAGAAGCGGGAGTCATTGGCGCTCACTGCTGTCAATCAAAGCCAGCGGGTGACCCTATAGCAAGCTACTTGCTGTGGGGGCACCGGAAAGAAGAGAGAAGCCAGGACAGCCTGCAGAGGACCCGAGAAGAGGGGAGGATCTGAGCTGCTCTGTGCAAAACCACTACATAGAGCAGGTAAATAGGCATGTTTGTTATTTTATCTTTAGAATCACTTTAAGCTGGCCATACACCATTATATTTTTTCATTTAGCCTGTGGGCTGGAGGAAAAATATCTAACAGATTCTTATATCCATTCTAAACAGCACTGATGGAGGAATCTCCTGCTGTGCTTATTATATTCTGACAGACACCATAGGCAGCAGTCAGAATCTCAAAACAATGGCTGCATTTAATTGGATGCAGCCACTGTTCAGCTGAAAATGTTCAGCCCAATTTGAAGGATGTCGGATTTAATGATTGTATGCAATAGGGACATGGACGTTGTACATGCCATCTTGTTAAGGCCATTTTGTTTTCATGAGCAGTGAACTTCTTCCCTCCCTCCTCTTGCAAACTATGGAATTTGTAGCTGTAACTTTTAACAAACTTCAAAAGAGCCTCTTATCTCCACTAAAACACACCCAGAGTTCAGGCCTGGATGCCAATTGTGAATAGCTAATTAGTCTTGGCAGGATGTCTGTTTCCACAACTGCAAAAAACTCTTCCCTCTGCCCTATCATAAAACAATAATAACTCAGTCAAGCCTGTCACACATGACTTATAAGGCCATTAAAGCTCTAGGAATGCAGAGTGTGCCATAAAACGTCTTTTCCACAACTTAACAATTCCACACACAATTCTTAAAATCCAACAGGACACATTAATATTAGGTATATATTTGAATGGGGAATATCATAGCGAATAAATCAAGGTCATACTTGACTACCCTAGCACATATGAAAGGAGAGAAAACAGTCTCCTGCTCATGGATGACAAAGTTATGCAGTGTTTGGTATCCCTGGGTTGAAATATAATTCTAAATATTAAACTGCCGGTTTCTAGAATACCACCTGCACATACTGGAAGTTATTAATATTAGTATGAAACTGTAGCTGGGACTTGGCTATAAATGTGGTGTCAGGGCTCCCAGGTATGACCAGAGGTGTGTGACTGATGCAGGGAAACGCAGACTTCAGATATGTGATAAACAATACAATTTATTAACACTAACAATACAAACATAAACGCAGTGCAATACTAAAACATAACACAGTGCAACCAAACCAAACCAACCACCCACAGATAACAGTATATACAAGCAAGCGTCGTCAGGCAGGCCGGGTCAATATCAATAGGGCAGGTAGGTACAGGGGGAGCAAGCAGAGAATGGTCGGGGTCACAGGCCAGGTTCAGCAGGTAGCAAGCAGCGTAGTACAGAGGGTCAAGCAGAGAGATGGTCAGGGTCACAAGCCAGGGATCAGGACAGGTAGCAGAGAATCAGACAGGAACAGAGAGCAGGAACAGGATACAGGGCCAAGAGAAACACAACACCAAGGCAGAGTCTGTGGGTCTGGCCATCCCTTAAATACCCCAGCATCATCAGTTACAGGTGTTAGCTGGCTGCAAAGTTGAGTCTCTGATTGCAGGGAACACCCGCTGGCCAGCCCTGGTACTGCAGATCAAAAGGCAGGTGAGTCCCACCATTGCTGGCCAGTCCATTCCTAACAGTACCCCCCCCTCAAGGAGCGGCCTCAGGACGCTCCAAACAGTCCTAGCTGGGCAAAATGTTCCACCGCCCGGGTCTGGCAACTGGCGGGATATCAAAGACTGGCACACCGGGCAGGACTCCGGGCAGCGGCACACCGGGCTGGACTCCGGGCAGAGGCACATCGAGCAGAGGCACACCGGGCAGAGGCACACCGGGCAGGACTCCGGGCAGAGGCACATCGGGCAGGACTCCGGGCAGAGGCACATCGGGCAGGACTCCGGGCAGAGGCACATCGGGCAGGACTCCGGGCAGAGGCACATCGGGCAGGACTCCGGGCAGAGGCACATCGGGCAGGATTCCGGGCAGAGGCACATCGGGCAGGACTCCGGGCAGAGGCACATCGGATTACCAGGCGAAGCAGCAGGCAGCGGGCCACCAGGCGGAGCAGCAGGCACCAGGCCCCCGGGCGGATCAGCAGGCACCGGGCCCCCGGGCGGGGCTACAGGCACCGGGCCCCCGGGCGGGGCTACAGGCACCGGGCCCCCGGGCGGGGCTACAGGCACCGGGCCCCCGGGCGGAGCAGCAGGCACCGGGCCCCCGGGCGGAGCAGCAGGCACCGGGCCCCCGGGCGGGGCTACAGGCACCGGGCCCCCGGGCGGGGCTACAGGCACCGGGCCCCCGGGCGGGGCTACAGGCACCGGGCCCCCGGGCGGAGCAGCAGGCACCGGGCCCCCGGGCGGGGCGACAGGCACCGGGCCCCCGGGCGGAGCGGCAGGCACCGGGCCCCCGGGCGGAGCGGCAGGCACCGGGCCCCCGGGCGGAGCGGCAGGCACCGGGCCCCCGGGCGGAGCGGCAGGCACCGGGCCCCCGGGCGGAGCGGCAGGCACCGGGCCCCCGGGCGGAGCGGCAGGCACCGGTCCCCCGGGCGGAGCGGCAGGCACCGGTCCCCCGGGCGGAGCGACAGGCACCGGGCCCCCAGGCGGGGCGACAGGCACCGGGCCCCCAGGCGGGGCGACAGGCACCGGGCCCCCAGGCGGGGCGACAGGCACCGGGCCCCCAGGCGGGGCGACAGGCACCGGGCCCCCAGGCGGGGCGACAGGTCTCGGGCCCTCAGGCGGAGCGACGGGCGCCGGACCTCCAGAAGGAGCGACAGGTCTCGGGCCCTCAGGCGGAGCGGCGGGCGCCGGACCCCCCGGCGGAGCGACAGGTCTCGAGCCCTCAGGCGGAGCGGCGGGCGCCGGACCCCCAGGCGGAGCGACAAGTCTCGGGCCCTCAGGCGGAGCGGCGGGCGCCGGACCCCCAGGAGGAGCGACAGGTCTCGGGCCCTCAGGCGGAGCGGCGGGCGCCGGACCCCCAGGTGGAGCGACAGGTCTCGGGCCCTCAGGCGGAGCGGCGGGCGCCGAACCCCCAGGCGGAGCGACAGGTCTCGGGCCCTCAGGCGGAGCGGCGGGCGCCGGACCCCCAGGAGGAGCGACAGGTCTCGGGCCCTCAGGCGGAGCGGCGGGCGCCGGACCCCCAGATGGAGCGACAGGTCTCGGGCCCTCAGGCGGAGCGGCGGGCGCCGGACCCCCAGGTGGAGCGACAGGTCTCGGGCCCTCAGGCGGAGCGGCGGGCGCCGGACCCCCAGGAGGAGCGACAGGTCTCGGGCCCCCAGGCGGAGCGGCGGGCACCGAGACACCAGGCACGACAGTGGGCTCCGAGTCAACTGGTATGACCGCAGGCACTGGGTCAGACATTGGATGGTCTGGCTGGACAGCGGGCATCGGGTCACCAGGCATCAGGTCATTTGGCTCGACAGCGGGCACCGCGTCATCTGGCAAGGCAGTGGGCTCCGAGTCAACTGGTATGACCGCGGGCACTGGGTCAGACATTGGATCGTCTGACCGGACAGCGGGCATCGGGTCACCAGGCATCAGGTCATTTGGCTCGACCGCGGGCAC
This sequence comes from Staurois parvus, assembly GCF_062004578.1. NCBI lineage: Eukaryota > Metazoa > Chordata > Amphibia > Anura > Ranidae > Staurois > Staurois parvus. The sequence continues at coordinate 686,173 of NW_028317887.1, read as the reverse complement.
CGCGTCATCTGGCAAGGCCGTGGGCTCCGAGTCAACTGGCATGACCGCGGGCACCGGGGCAGACATTGAATCGTCTGGCTGGACAGCGGGCATCGGGTCACCAGGCATCAGGTCATTTGGCTCGACCGCGGGCACCGCGTCATCTGGCAAGGCAGTGGGCTCCGAGTCAACTGGTATGACCGCGGGCACTGGGTCAGACATTGGATCGTCTGACTGGACAGCGGGCATCGGGTCACCAGGCATCAAGTCATTTGGCTCGACAGCGAGCACCGCGTCATCTGGCAAGGCAGTGGGCTCCGAGTCAACTGGCATGACCGCGGGCACCGGGGCAGACATTGAATCGTCTGGCTGGACAGCGGGCATCGGGTCACCAGGCATCAGGTCATTTGGCTCGACAGCGGGCACCGCGTCATCTGGCAAGGCAGTGGTCTCCGAGTCAACAGGCACGACAGTGGGCACCGGGTCATCAGGTACCGGATTGTCTGGCTCGACAGCGGGCATCGGGTCATCAGGTATGACAGCGGACACTAGGTCACCAGGCATCAGGTCATTTGGCTTGCCAGCGGGCACCGCGTCATCTGGCAAGGCAGTGGGCACCGCGTCACCAGGTACGACAGCGGGCTCTGAGTCAATTGGCACGACAGCGGGCACCGGATCAGGTACCGGATCATCTGGATCAACAGCGGGCATCGAGTCAACTGGCCTAATAGGATCGTCAGGCTGGATCAGTTCATCATGCTGGGTAGAGGCATTAGGCCGAGTAGAGGCTTCAGGCCGAGTAGAGGCATCAGGCCGAGTAGAGGCATCAGGCCGAGTAGAGGCATCAGGCCGAGTAGAGGCTTCAGGCTGAAGAGAGGCATCAGGCCGAGTACAGGCATCAGGCCGAGTACAGGCATCAGGCCGAGTAGAGGCATCAGGCCGCGTAGAGGCTTCAGGCTGAGGAGAGGCTTCAGGGCGAGTGGAGGCTTCAGGCCGAGTAGAGGCATCAGGCAGAGTACAGGCATCAGGCCGAGTAGGGGCTTCAGGCCGAGGAGAGGCTTCAGGCCGCGTAGAGGCTTCAGGCCGCGTAGAGGCTTCAGGCCAAGTAGAGGCTTCAGGCCAAGTAGAGGCTTCAGTCTGAACCACGGAAGGCAGGCTCACCGGTTTGGATACTGGCAGGATGGTATTGGTTGGAAAGAATTTTCGCTTTTTTCTGGTTTTAACTACTGGAGCACTGCAAGTAAACGCAGGTCTGCAAACGAATGGAGCAGCTGGAGACAGAGAAGAACTGGAGGATGGAACAGGAGAGGGAGCAGTTGCTACAGAGGGCTTTTTTACAGGATTAAAGGCAGGATAGGTGCAGCGAGTGGGAACAGGGTACTGACATGCGGTAGATAGCCAAGTATACTGGGCTGTAACTGGAGGAGCTGGTGGGAATACAGGAGTAGAGTTAGAAGCAGGACTGGGTCTTTGTAAGCTGACTGAGGCTGGGTGCAACAAGTCTGTCCATGTCTGCAGTAGGGGTTGAACAAAGCTGAGCTTACACAAAGCCTGTCTGGTCAATGACTGCACTGCGTTTATACAATCTCGCAGTGTCAGTGGTGAACATGTGGAATAACGCTCCAGAAAGTAACCCACATCATCCTCTAATAACCACACCAGGGACTCTACCTGGTCTGCACTAAATGGTGGCAAAAATTCATCCCTGCATTCGGGGGAACCAGATGAAACCAACTCTGCACAAACCTCAATCAATGGCTGCACCTCAGAGAACACTGTGCCCTGATCTACTAGAACATGAGCGAGCCGTATACATTCTAGCAATTCATCCCGGGTATACTCCTTCAGAGTTTGATAAGCATACTCCCTGTCATCAAACACTAGCAGATATAAATACTCAACCTCATCAAGATCCATCCTTCCCATCAACAAGCCAAGATGGCTTCCCTGTGCAGCCACTTCTGGTCAGGATTGGCCTTGGTGTAATGTCAGGGCTCCCAGGTATGACCAGAGATGTGTGACTGACGCAGGGAAACGCAGACCTCAGATATGTGATAAACAATACAATTTATTAACACTAACAATACAAACATAAACGCAGTGCAATACTAAAACATAACACAGTGCAACCAAACCAAACCAACCACCCACAGATAACAGTATATACAAGCAAGCGTCGTCAGGCAGGCCGGGTCAATATCAATAGGGCAGGTAGGTACAGGGGGAGCAAGCAGAGAATGGTCGGGGTCACAGGCCAGGTTCAGCAGGTAGCAAGCAGCGTAGTACAGAGGGTCAAGCAGAGAGATGGTCAGGGTCACAAGCCAGGGATCAGGACAGGTAGCAGAGAATCAGACAGGAACAGAGAGCAGGAACAGGATACAGGGCCAAGAGAAACACAACACCAAGGCAGAGTCTGTGGGTCTGGCCATCCCTTAAATACCCCAGCATCATCAGTTACAGGTGTTAGCTGGCTGCAAAGTTGAGTCTCTGATTGCAGGGAACACCCGCTGGCCAGCCCTGGTACTGCAGATCAAAAGGCAGGTGAGTCCCACCATTGCTGGCCAGTCCATTCCTAACATGTGGTGACCTCCCAGCACCCATCCCCTAAAACTGGATGATTGGTCAGTTGTTTTCTGTCGGCACCCCTTTGATATCACAGAAAAGGGAATGACAGGACCTGGTAAGAAAGCTATCATTTTTAACATCAACCAAGGAACACCCAAGAGAGCCACAGCAACGTTTTTGGTAGACAATTGGACTCTGCTAAAACCAAGGACTTTGCAAGTATTCTCCATGTTCACCTCCTTTTACTTCTCTGTTGCATTATTGTTCTCTTTATGTCTTTGTAACATACTTTTCTGTAAATATTTGCACCATTTGACCTTTTCATTAATAAATCCTATTTTGAAAAGTGTTAAAACTATATCTAAGGCTTTCAATGCAAACTAAAGAATTCCTGTCTCTTGAAGAGTGCTACTGATAATAATCCTCTGAATATACCTGTCTGTGGTGACCAGGGGCGGACTGACCATTTGGAAACTCGGGCACTGCCCGAGGGCCCAGGGTCAGTAGGGGGCCCCATGAGATGTCCCTGGTACCTTTTTCATAGGCTTTTTTGAGTTTGGGCAAGGACACAGGGGCCCCTTGATCCCCTATTGCCCAGGGGCCCCATGAGTTCTCAGTCCGCCCCTGGTGGTGACCTTGTGTGTTGTAGACACTTATGGTGAAACCATAGAGTTATTGCTAAGATTGTGAGTTTCCTCCTCGTTAAAAGGTGGTGGTGGCAGTTTAAAGAGTGATTTGCTTAATTAATTAATTAAATCACTCTCAGGCTGCTGGCTCATAGATTGTGGTCCCGCAAGCTGGAAAATCTTTGTGCAGGGTGCAGCTGGGAGTGGCATTGTTATGCAAGTGACAGCGCAGTGTGAGATTGGCAGGTCCTTTGTCAGGAATTGGTGAGAAAGGCAGGGGTTGGGCACCGCGTTCGTCAAATAGGGCAAGAAGAGACTAACAGGGTCACCCACGCAGCAAATTTTATCTGGTTAATCAAAAAAAGGCAGAAGTTCACACTGCTATTTTTTCATTTATCACTGGGATATTTAACCTGGTGCTTTTATTTTATTGGTATACTCCTAACTCCTGGCATGTACAAGTACCAAGTGAAACACGAATCTGTTCAACTAAATGCAAGTAAATTTTGCTTTCACATTAAATTAAATTACCAGATGCTGAATAGAAATGCCATATAACAGTTTTAAACCAAATGTAATAATGACGTGAATGTGCATACATAATATGTAGATACAATCTGTTCCTATAACAAATGCTAAAAATAAAAAAAAATGACACTATGATTTACACACCACATGACACACAATTCATCAATCATAATTCAAGTCACATCTTAAGAGAATTACTATAGGTTTTTGCAGCATGAATGTGAACATTAATATGATTTTACATACAAACCGTTAAAAGTACTCAAAGAAAACAGCACAATGTTTAGTCATGCAAGCAGCTATTGTAATCTGATATCTTATTTAATGAATGGTGCTAATCTAATTTTTATAATTGGCAAAGTGCTTTCTGTTTTAATTGTAATGACAAAATGATGGTAAAAGACTGCAAATTACAAAAGTCAGTTATTGCACTAACATGTATTTGTACTTTTAATTATATTTTTAAATTACTATGCAAAGATAGATATTGAATTATAATCAAGAAAAATAAATATACAGCTATTAAATGAACATTTAATTACAGGACCATTCCATTTTTCAAATTAGGGAAACACAAAAGTGATTAAAATTGACCAGTACACAGGAAGAAAGAAACACTACATTGAGAGAAGAGAAAAATAGATGAAAATACTCATGACAATCAAATAAATGATCTGTCAGGGAAAAATGTTCACCATTTTATTCAGGAAAAGCATTTTTGTTGTTGTTTTGAATAGATACATTAGGGTCAGATTACCCACCAATTATGATGTCTATAAAGGAATCCCCACTCGAGTTCCCTGCTCCTGACCTAGCATTCCCTCAAGCATACATCCAAACCTTAACGATTAGCCTCTAAATGTATTGCACAAATACTGTGTTTGGTTCATGGTAAAGCCATTTCAAGGACTTTTGACCCAGCTCTATTTATATTAATACTGTTAAATTGTTCTTTATGTTTATCTATGTTGGAAGTTTTGGAATAAAAAGCTGCTATAGCCATTGAATCCCATTCAGGTGTACTTTATCCTTATTAAATCAGTAACAAACCCAAAATGTAATATATTGCTTTTTCATTAGATGTGATGGCTGCATTAGTTTTCTTTCGCACTTCAATTAATTTTTATTAAGCATAGTGATAAATACAGCAACATCAAGCCCCCTTGTGGGTGTGGTTCACAGTGAGGTACAATGAGTATTATTCAATACTCTCCATGTATGCATGCAAAGCAAAAGTCCTGAGAGTAGTTAAGAAATGCACATAACTTTATAGTAATACGTGAGCCTTTTTTAAACATGTATTGAAAGCTAAAATATAAAAATAGCAACTCAGGTGGGAAAGGCATAGACCAAACACAGGAGGGGCAGAACATGGAGTAAGTCTCCAAAAATAAGGTACGTATGGGAGATAGCATTTCAGTACATTGGAGACTTCTTTTTGTATTAGAAGAAAACACCACATACCCACACACACAAAAAACACCCGCCATTCATTGAGGTAGTGATTGTGAAAGCACAGACTTGATGCGAAAAACAGAGAAGAGAAAAAAGGAAGAGGAAGAAGAAAAGAATAGAAAATGGATTGGAGTCCAAACGGAACCGATCCCCACCCACCAGACGAGTCCGCCTATGGTAAAGTAAAGCAAGTTAAAGTGACCATTCTGGATCAACAGGTTTTGAGTTCCAGGAGTTCCAAATCTTCCTTATTTTTCTTTTTTAGGCTTTTTTTATTCAAATTCTATATAATGAGTTTTAAGTTTTGTAATACAAAACAAAGACTATTGGACATACCCAGGCTTAGGAAGAACAAATAAAAAAAAAATGAACATTAAAGTAACATGCTCCTCGACACTGAATAAGTCATACACATTAGATTTATCGAGAGTGACATGATGGGTAAATTTTCAAGAGAACCTCAGAATTCCCTACCACAGCTGAAAGGAGTACCGGTATATCACAACAATGACTACTGTGTTACATCGTTAGAAGCATTAGTGTCTTTTAAATTTATCCAGATGTCCCATACCTTAGAGAATTTTTTAGGGCTCCCTCTAGATTCATTAGTAAACTTGTGTTAACTAAATGTTTTCAAAAACTTAGTGTGTGTGCCAGGGGAGCCTTCCATTTAAGAAGTATAGCCTTCCGTGCATAAAACAGTAACAAGCCTATCAAAGTTCTCATGGCCCCAGACAAACCCAAAGGATGGACCGGGCCTAAAATGTAACATCAGTAGTTAGGGGCACAGATACAGAGGTTGTACCTCTTCCCAAAATAATCGTATGGCAGGACAATCCCAGAGAACATGTAGAAACATTGCTGGATCTTCTGGAAAATGCCATCATTTAGATGGAAGTGCAGGGAAAATCCTGTGCAATTTTTGGAGGTAAGGTACGCTCTGTGAAGAATTTTAAATTGGATTAACCGATTCCTCATGGAGATCAGTAACTGCATAGGATAGTCCCAGATGTCCTCCCCGTCCTTAGTGTCCAGCTCTGGTTCCTCCCCACGTCAGCAAGTCAACAATTTATCTAGGCCATCATAGGCAGATGGTAAAAAGGGCCTTATATATAGTGGATAGAGGTTTCACAAGGGAATCATCTCGCAGCAGTGACTCGAATCCCAAAAAACAACATGGATGACCGGTTGACATTGCATCTGGAATGTGTGACGCAGTTGGAGATACCAGAACAGGTATGAGTTGGGGAGTGTATATTGTAATTTTAAGGAATCAAAAGTTTTGAGAGCGCCGCACTCACAAATTTGGTTAAGATATTTGATCCCCTTTATGGCTCATACATTGGAATCTGGGAAAACAGAGAATTCAGAAAGTGTAGGGTTGAACCATATGGGGTGACCAATGGTGGGAGGACACAGAGTTTCAGGCGCTAAGGGGACAAAAAATCCTCAATACAGTAAATTACACAGGATCTCAAATGAGTCTAGAGACGCCACCCTCCAGTACCACTGCTGCATTGGTCTCATCAGCTAGCAACCAATTGTGGACATGGGAGAGCAATGCCGCAACATAGTATGAATACAGATCAGGGCTAGCTAACCCCCTTGAGTCCAAGGCCCCTGCAGCACTGATAATCTAAACATAGGGTGTCATGAGCCCCACAAAAAGGAGACAACCACAGACTCAAATTTTTGGAAGTATTTACAAGGAATCCACATTGGAGCATGGCGCAGAATATGCAGAAAGGAGGGGTAAACTTCATTTTGAGAAGGTTGATCTTCCTAATAAGGAAAAGGGGAATATTTTAACATGCTTTCATATGCTGCTTCGCTCTTTGCAGCAAAGGCAGAAAATTTAACGTGCAGTGATCAGAGGCCTTGGAGGAAACAACTACTCCCAAGTACTTAGTGGGGGTTGTCCATTTTAAGGACAGTTCGGGATTAGCTAGAGCTTGCACACTGTCATCAACTGGAAAAATGTGGGATTTGTCCCAGTTTACTTTTAAACCCAATAGAGGGAAAAGGAGGAGATCAATGCTAGAGCATTCTAAAAGGAAGGGTCCTGATCACTAAGGAACAGGCCCAAATCATCGGCGTACAGTGCCATTTTCTCTGTTACTCCTACCTGAATTCCTTTAGTAAGGGGAGACTTGCATATGGCTTGAGCAATGGGTTCCATCATTAGTGTAAAAAACACTGGGAAAAGTGGACACCCCTGTCACGATCCCCTACCAATGGAGAAAGGCTACGAGAGTTCCGCCCCCCAATCTGACCTGTGCCAATGGGGTTTTATACAAAATCTGAACCCATTTGTGAAAGTATGGACCAAATCCCATACCTTTAGAACAGCTGCCATACAGACCCAATCTACAAAATCAAATGCCTTCGCTTTAGCTAATATAACAATGACACATGAGGCTGAATCGCTTGAGCTGAATATGCATTAAAATTCTGCATATATTAATATCCATAGATTTTCCTGGCACAAAGCCAGTTTGGTTAATACTGACCAGAGACAGCAAAATCTTTGTTAGTATCAGAACAATAGTAAACATGCATTTTTTGAAAACAGGGACTTTGCAAGCACCAAAATATTACAACAAAGAAAATGTATAAAACACCATTTTATTAAATCCAATCTTAAAAACAAAAAAGAAGATACATTACACAAGGTAATATACACAAATGGCAATAGTTTGGCTGCATTCACCGAAAAGAGAAATCCCAACGCGTTTCAATTCATGAGGTTTGTATTTTGAATCTTCTTCGGGTGGAAACAGTAGAATACAGCACAAAGGTTCTATGAACTAGTAAAATATTTGTAATAGGGGTGGAATGACAACTCATGGGGCCCCCGGGCAATAGGGGATCATGGGACCCCTGTGTCCTTGCCCAAACTCAAAAAAGCCTATGAAAAAGGTACCAGGGACATCTCATGGGGCCCCCTACTGACCCCGGGACCTCGGGCAGTGCCCGAGTTTCCAAATGGTCAGTCCGCCCCTGGTAATAGTATCATATAAATATATTTATTTCCAAAGAGACAAGCATTATTCATATTCAACTTACATCGCCATATAATGTATCAAAGATAGAAGATTTTTACTGGTTAGCTCCCGGCATAACATAGGCAAAAGGACCGTTCAGTGATCCAGCTGGGTAGATATAAATGAATGAAAATAAAATTATAGAAATCCTGATTAGAATTTGGATGATATGTCAAGTTGCAATATATGATATATAAAGGAAGATGTCAGGAATGGACTCAGCACTGGTGGTGGGACTCACCTGCCGTGTGGGCTGCAGTACCAGAGCTGACCAGCGGGTGCTCTCAGCAGCCAGAAGCTCACTTCTGCAATCAGCCAAACCTGGGGCTGATTGCAGAAAGGTGTATTTAAGGCATGACCAGGCCTGTGATCTGGGCCTTGGTGTATGTTTTCCCATGAGCCTCTGTACCTGGTATCTTGTGTTCCTGCTTCGTTGCTAACCCTGCTTGATCCTGACCTCGGCTGACCGTCTCCTGTTGAACCCCTGGCTTGCCTGACCATCCTTCTGCCTGATCCCCTGTACCACGCTGCCCGTGAGTTACTGAACCCGGCTTGTGACCCTGACCATTCTCTGCCTGCTCCTTTGGTACCTTGCTGCCCGCACATCGCTGACCTGGCCTGTCTGACCACGCTACTACTCTGCCATCCATCCATCCTGCACGGATCCAGCCGTCCCTGCTCACACCTTCTGCCTCTTCACATCAGGCTTTCTGCCTGCACATACCCCTGGCGGATCCCTCTACCACTAGCAGGTGTACTCAGGGGCCGCGACCTAATTCCTGTCTGCTCCAAGTCCATCCCCACCATCAGGGGCCCTGGTGAATAAGCAGACTGGGACTTAGACTCCGCGCCCTGGGGAATCCTGTCCTGAGGACCGCTAGAGGTACCACCAAATGGTCATTACAGAACCCTACGGCCGGCCTGACCGTTCCACCTCTCCAGCCCTGACTACGCCTGTATTCCTGCACCTCCTAAGATTAGTGGAAGGTTGGTTTGCTCACTGTGCGTTTATATATATATATATATATATATATATATATCTGGGTGGCTAATAATAAACTGTATTATACTGTACCTGAGACCTGCGTTTCCCTGTGTCAGTCCACACCTTTCTGGTCATTCCTAGATTCCTGACAGAAGAAGAAACCTACATCCAATTACGTAGTGGAAACCAAGCTTAAACAGAGTATATTCAAACTAATCATCTAAAGAAACAAACAGAAACATAAAAATCCCATTACTTAGGCGTACTGGATGATAGAATTTGCATGCAAAGATATTGAAACATATGGTATTAGATAACTTCATAGAAAAAATGCAGGTAATAAAGCCCCCAGTTAGATGTATAATGTGTGGCAATTCCTGCAATTATTCCTCTATCAGAAATCAGAATACAGGGCCTCCAGTGTATATCAAAGCATAGTGACTAAAATATAAACAATTGCATACACTTAACATAGCCACTCTAACAAACAAGCAGAGAAGAAAAAAAATGCCAAGCAGATAATACTAAGTATAGATAATGCCACATCATAAAATATACCTAAATCTTATACCAACATATCAGAGCCTCAGGATACCACAGCCAAAACATCCACTCCAAAACCATGAAATAAGTCTGGGAATCTTTTATATCATTAGGCTTGAATAGAAACCACTCCCAAAGCACAGCCATTTTCAATCAATGGGTCAAATAATACCCAGCACATGGAAAAGATTTCTCCCATCACTTAAGCTGTCCAACATCCGAGTGCATTGTAACGTCACTTCCAGCGCATGTGCCGCATTGGAATGTCACTTCCGGTCTGGCGCAGTCATTGTATATGTCCCGTGATTGCTAAGCAACCAGTCTCCATCTAGAAAGGGAGACAAATGGTACAACACTGACGATTGTCTGTGTAAAGGATGACATACCTCTCAACCTATAGAGGAGAAAAGGGACTAGCAAGGACCCCCATTCCACAAGAAACATTGTGTACAGGGCCACATGTGCAGGATGCACTATGATAGTACCGACAAACCAGCAAAAATTACCAATAACAACAAACACAATCAATTAATTAAAATGCAACCAAAACAAAAATATAAAACAAGAAGAGTTAGTAGGGAGACCTCCAAGGAGGGAGACAGGGGGAACAATTTTCCCATATCTCCCCCACTGGTACAACCCCCAAACCAACATACAAATACCAATCAACAAAATACAAAAAAATTAACTCAGATTCCATCAAAAATATAAAGGTATATCAAATCAAGATATTATATCTAGAACATCCTAATGATAGATCCTGTTCTGATTCCCAGAGGTGAAACCCTCCAAAAACGGTTTGAAACTGATTTTTTCATTTATCCCCAGATATATATTGGCTGGTTATTAAGGTACAGCATTTCTAGAGCCAAACATTTTGGTTCTTGCATTCTATATCCATGTACTTTAACTATATGTCTCCCAGTGGGTGGGTATATATTACAATTTGCAGCAGCATGTGTATGTTCATATATCCTACACCAAAATTCCTGCATTGTTTTACCTATGTAGAAAACTCCACATGGGCAAGACATGATGTACACCACACCTTTTGTGAGACAATTCACAAACTGTCTTGGGTGGAATGTTTTACCACTCGGAAGTGTTAGACATTTTTCATGACAGATGAATTTAAAATAGCTACAAGACCCACAGGAGAAAGTACCTTTTTCTAAATGACTTTTTTTAACTCATTTGAAATTAAGTTACTCTTGACTAATTTATCCCTCAAAGAAGGGGCTCTTCTATAGGTGATCTGAGGTGTGGGGGGAATATATTTGTCAATTTTAGGATCTGAAGTCAATAAATGCCAAAATCGATTGATATATTTCTTGACCAAAAGATGCTGATTATTGTAGGCTGTTATAATTCTAATAGAGGACGTTTTTTAGATTTTTATCATTTTTTGAACAAGGTTCAAAAAGTAGATTTGTATGTGATTTTTTTCAAAACTCTATTAAATGTTTTGTGTAAGCAGGTTCTAGAGTATCCTCTCTCCAAGAGTCTTTGTCTTAGGCCATCAGCTGCTATTTTGAAGTTGGTATCACTTTGACAAATTCTCCTCAAGTTCAAGTTTAGGAAAGGTGTAGGGTGAAAACTATCCACTCTTAAAATTGTATTACCAGCCGTGAGTTTTCTGTATAGGTTACTTGATAATATTCGATCTGGTGCAATCTCAATTTCAACATCCAGAAAAGTTACTTTCTGTGCATCATATGACATAGCGAAAGCCAAATTATAGTTATTCTTGTTCATAGTTTTTAAGCATATCTGTAATTTATCAACCAGACCATCCCATTAGAAAAATACATCATCTATGTATCTCAGCCAAGTGAGGATATGGTCTGAAAATATTGAGAATTCCTCAGAGAGAAGAAACTGATGGTCCAACTCCCCCAGGTACAGATTGGCATAGGATGGGGCACAGTATGTCCCCATCGCTATGCCCTGTACCTAGAGGAAGTGGGAACCATGAAAAACAAAAATATTGTGTCGTAAAATAAATATCAAAACTTTGAGAATAAAATCAAACAATGTCTCCAAGTGTTGCATGCATTGACTGAAAAATTGTTTGATGACTTTAACCCCTTTGTTGTGAGGGAGTGAACAATATAGTGCCTTTACATCAATGGTTACAAGAATGGCAGATGCAGGAATATATAAGTTTTCAATAATGTGCAAAAAATGAATTGTATCTTTGACATAGGATAGCAAACTTAATACAAAGGGTCTTAAAAAAGAATCTACCCATACGCTTGCATTTTCAGTAAGGCTTTGATTTCCTGATATGATAGGACTCCCAGTAGGATCTGTCAATCTGTTATGTATTTTGGGATGAGCATAAAATGAGGGTATGCATGGAAACCTATTGAAAATTAATGAAAATAAATATTTGTCTATAATACTGTGGCAATGGGGATCGGAGATCACGTCATCAAATTCCTTGTTAAAAATGTCAATACATTCCACAGAGATTGGACAGTACCAGTCCTGATTCTGAAGGATATTAACACTCATCCTCTCATAATCACTAATGTCAATAATCACAGTATTACCCCCTTTGTCGGCTGGTTTTACGATAATATCTTTATTTTGTTTTATCTTTTGAAGTGTTTGTTGTCGTCCTATGTTAAGGTTTGATTGTTTAGATAAAATGGGAGGGATATTTTCAGTGGCTTTAGTTTTACATTTTAAGAAAGCAGCGATATTTGGATGCAAATCCCAATGAGAAAAAATCTGATTTCTTTTTAAATTTCTGCATAGTTTGTAAATTAGGATCTAGTTGATCCTGCAGTAAAGTCTCCAGGTCCAGATCATCAATCAAATTAGAAGGATCACTTTCCTCATGTAGAAGGGTGAGGTCTCTCAATGCTCTACATGCCTTAATAGATAGTTTCTCTTTTGTTGTATTGTCCATAGATTTATCATAAGCAATTCATAACATGACTTTGCGAGCAAACAATTGAAGATCTTTGAGAATATCAAATTTGTCATTGTCAACAGTAGGGGAAAAGCTTAAACCCAAAGAGAGAACCTCACTTTCACATGGGTATATGATGACAAGTTTGCAATTTGGGAGATGATGGGAGTTTGTGCATATAGGAATCTGTTTGGTGTATTTTGCCCGGGGTATTTGGCCCTGTGTTTCTAAAAAATTATTGGATTGTTGTTGTGTTTTGGAATTTAAGAGCATTGTTTAGGAACTGCTCTTCCATCTGCTATGGCTCCTATTGGAAGAGTAGAATTAGAAGAGTGTGAACCATCACCCATGCTACCTGATCCCCCCGTGTTCAGTGTTGGAGTGAGTGGGATCAATAAATCTTCTCTTTTGATCATTTTCAGAGGAGTCTCCTGAATTTCTGTGATGACGTTTTCTAAAGTGTTTTCTGGATCTGTGTCTAGTAGAAACCTGTGAAGAAAGTGAAGGATCAGAACAAGAAACAGCCCCCATATTGTCCTCAACTTACCGTATGTTTGGGTTTTGAAACGATGTGTGTAGTGTCTTTGAGATGAATCCCATAGGCCTTCCCTTCCATAAAGGCTCTTTTGTCTCATAAAAACATTTTATCTTTTTTCATTAGCATTATCCTGTTGAACTGTTCCAAATCTTCATTTAATTTTTTACCAAATTCTTCAAATTTGTCATGCAAACGTAACAGTATTAAAAAAATTCTGAATAGTTTGTAATTCCTTGCTATATTTTCCATTTGATTTTTGTAAACTCCCATAAGCAAAACCATCTTTAATGGAACAGATACTTAAATTTACTTTCCATTTCTTTTCCAGATCATCAGAAACGTGGGGTATATTGGGAAAGATTTGCAGCCTTAACCCCATGGGATTATAACCCTCTTTTATATATATTTCAAAGGTATTAATGTGCCAGTATAGGGCAGATTTCTTTTGAAGAGATTTTTTAAGAAGAAAGAATATGGATGAAAGCTCAGCTTCTGGCTTATCTTTATCATCATATTGGGATTGGTATCTTAACATACGATTCTCCCAATCTCTTCCATAACAGTCCCCCATTTTTTTGTTTAAACAGACTAGATAGATGTCTTGAAAATAAAAAAGAAAACATTTTTTATAACAAGGACTACAAAAATATAAATACATCAATAATTACAGAACAATCTCAATTTAGAGACTCTCATTGAGCGCCCATATAAAGGACCAGAACCTAGAATGTATGTAGGGTGTTTTTACCACCTAAAGTCTTAGAGTATATGGTACTAGCCAATAATACTATATATTAACGGTGCTTATATTCCAACTCACAGAACAATAGTAAACATACATTTTGTGAAAACAGGGACTTTGCAAGCACCAAAATATTACAACAAAGAAAATGTATAAAACACCATTTTATTAAAACCAATCTTAAAAACAAAAAAGAAGATACATTATACAAGTTAATATACACAAATGGCGATGGTTTGCTGCATTTGCCAAAAAAAGAAACTCCAACACGTTTCAATTCATAAGATTTGTATTTTCAATCTTCTTCAGGGGAAAACAGTAGAATATAGCATCATATAAATATATTTATTTCCAAAGACACAAACATTTTCATATTCAACTTAGATCACCATATAATGTATCAAGGATAGAAGATTTTTACTGGTTAGTTCCCGGCATAACATAGGCAAGAGGGCCCTTCAGTGATCCAGCTAGGTAGATATAAACTAATGACAATAAAATTATAGAAATCCTGATTAGAATCTGGATGGTATATCAAGATATATATAAAGGAAAAAGAAACTTACATCCAATTACGTAGTGTAGCATGTTACGAAAGGTGAACTTGTCCTTTAAGGCAGCCAAATAGCCAAGGGATGGTGACTAGGCAAGGGTGACAGTTACTGTGATGGTGAAGAGGTGTTATGCTTGGCTCCTTCACTATCACCCTAATCTCCCATTTCTAGGACTGGCCCTGGAGTACCTAGGGACGTAGCCTTGGAAGTCAGGGGTGAGAGGTATAGAGGCCTCTAGAGTTATACAAGCATGTAATTAAATATGTAATCTCCTAGATTGTAAACTCGAAAGAGCAGGGCCTTCAATCCCCTCATGTTTTGCATTGTATTGGTATTGTTCTGTCACATGTTCTGTCCCCCTCTGTAATGTACAGCACTGAGCGAACTATTGGCACTTTATAAATACTGTATAATAATAATAATAATTACAGGTTAGTGTAATGCATTCCCCTGTATGCAGTAGAAACCTGCTGGCATGTCACTGGGAGTTAGGTGACAGGGTTTTGCTGTGTTGGTGGTGACTGGGACCTGTTGTGCTGTCCAGTCCCTAAATACTGCTCACCTGGGAGTTGGTGTCTCTACAGAAAAAAGGGAAAAAAACTTGCGCTACACCCCAGACAATACAATGTGTGAATAAAATTTGTGAAATAAATATATATTCTGAAACAATAGTGAAACAATTAGTGAACTGCTGCTACTCTTTCCCTGAACATTAAAAAATACAAAACATATAAAAAATTAGTGCACTGTACACTAAATAATCATAAACAATAATCAATCAAATAAATGCTGCTACATGAAAAATGTGCATAAATTAATTGAAATGATATAAGTCCACATTCATATATTAAATAATTAAAAGTTCCAAAATCCAATAACACAGTGCTGTGTGCTAAAGAAATCCTCCAACCGAAAGTGCACAGGTGTCCACAAATGCTTCACACAAAAGAAAAAATCAGCCTCTTACCAGACACTTTGATCTCCAATAAAGAGATCAAACAAGCAGATGGTGTTCAAATCCCACACTGACACCCTAGTTAGCCATATCAAGGAGATGAATAGAAGATGAATGGACAACTTCAGGTTCACTTGAATGAATCCATCACATCAGACAGCTCTTCACATCATGCAAGGAAAGGTTTAAAACAGAAGAAGAAAACCAACAAATAATTTATTAAAGTATTGCACTTACATTGATAAGGTGCATATAGGCAGTGTAAACATTTAAAATTCCTGCGGTGTCAGACCACGGGCCGGAATGAGGTGACGTCACAGAAAGCTCCACCCGACGCTCGTGTTTTCAAAAATGGCGTCCTCTGGGATTGGAGAACAATAGGTAGTCTGACACCATGGGAATATTAAATGTTTACACTGCCACTGCAAATCCAGTCTTTATTTATGAACTATGTTTCTGCAAAGGCTATCATGGGGTAAGTATTCCTTGGCATGTGGCCCTTGGGGAGGTTCTGGAGGAGGAAGCTGAGACAGGGGCTAAGAGAGAGTTGAAGATAGAGTTAAAGCAGGCATGTACAGCAACTGCAAGGTGACACCAAGTGATAGTGAATAAGACAGCCCTGTAAGGCCATACAAATAAGGTATCGTGTTAATCCTCCTCTCCTGTTCTCATACCAAAACACACATCTTTATTGGAAGATCAAGTTAGACAGAACACAGGTACAGTACATTTTTAAGCTTTCCCTATGCCAAAATGCATAGTTGCCATGTTGCTATGCTGTCTTTCTAAATTCTTTATTGAAATAATGGTTTAGTCAGAAACATATCATAGTGTGTCAGCCTCTTTAAAAGTTGCTATCATTGGTTACTACCAGTGGGTGTGTCCGTGTTTGCATATGTGTGTGCCACACTAAAGAGTCACTCTGTCAACCTAAAATAACCAGAAGAAACTATACTGGGAGTAAAGTCAGTAGAGACTGGCCAAATTTCAATCCATATAAGGTAGCCTGATAGACTTATGTACCACCAGCCTGTTGGGTTTTTGCCAAACAATCAATGCTATTGGCTATAGCCGGCAACATATATATACAGTCAGGTCCATAAATATTGGGACATGGACACAATTCTAAGATTTTTGGCTCTATACACCACCACAATGGATTTGAAATGCAACGAACAAGATGTGCTTTAACTGCAGACTGTCATCATTAATTTGAGGGTGTTTACATCCAAATCAGGTGAACAGTGTAGGAATTACAACAGTTTGCATATGTGCCTCCCACTTATTAAGGGACCAAAAGTAATGGGACAATCGGCTTCTCAGCTGTTCCATGGCCAGGTGTGTGTTATTCCCTCATTATCCCAATTACAATGAGCGGATAAAAGATCCAGAGTTCATTTCAAGTGTGCGATTTGCATTTGGAATCTGTTGCTGTCAACACTCAAGATGAGATCCAAAGAGCTGTCACTATTAGTGAAGCAAGCCATCATTAGGCTGAAAAAACAAAACAAACCCATCAGAGAGATAGCAAAAACATTAGGCGTGACCAAAACAACTGTTTGGAACATTCTTAAAAAGAAGGAACACACCGGTGAGCTCAGCAACACCAAAAGACCCGGAAGACCACGGAAAACAACTGTGGTGGATGACCGAAGAATTCTTTCCCTGGTGAAGAAAACACCCTTCACAACAGTTGGCCAGATCAAGAACACTCTCCAGGAGGTAGGTGTATGTGTGTCAAAGTCAACAATCAAGAGAAGACTTCACCAGAGTGAATACAGAGGGTTCACCACAAGATGGAAACCATTGGTGAGCCTCAAAAACAGGAAGGCCAGATTAGAGTTTGCCAAACGACATGTAAAAAAGCCTTCACAGTTCTGGAACAACATCCTATGGACAGATGAGACCAAGATCAACTTGTACCAGAGTGATGGGAAGAGAAGAGTATGGAGAAAGAAAGGAACTGCTCATGATCCTAAGCATACCACCTCATCAGTGAAGCATGGTGGTGGTAGTGTCATGGCGTGGGCATGTATGGCTGCCAATGGAACTGGTTCTCTTGTATTTATTGATGATGTGACTGCTGACAAAAGCAGCCGGATGAATTCTGAAGTGTTTCGGGCAATATTATCTGCTCATATTCAGCCAAATGCTTCACAACTCATTGGACGCCGCTTCACAGTGCAGATGGACAATGACCCAAAGCATACTGCAAAAGCAACCAAAGAATTTTTTAAGGGAAAGAAGTGGAATGTTATGCAATGGCCAAGTCAATCACCTGACCTGAATCCGATTGAGCATGCATTTCACTTGCTGAAGACAAAACTGAAGGGAAAATGCCCCAAGAACAAGGAGGAACTGAAGACAGTTGCAGTAGAGGCCTGGCAGAGCATCAGCAGGGATGAAACCCAGCGTCTGGTGATGTCTATGCGTTCCAGACTTCAAGCTGTAATTGACTGCAAAGGATTTGCAACCAAGTATTAAAAAGTGAAAGTTTGATTTATGATTATTATTCTGTCCCATTACTTTTGGTCCCTTAATAAGTGGGAGGCACATATGCAAACTGTTGTAATTCCTACAACGTTCACCTGATTTGGATGTAAACACCCTCAAATTAAAGCTGACAGTCTGCAGTTAAAGCACATATTGTTCGTTTCATTTCAAATCCATTGTGGTGGTGTATAGAGCCAAAAATGTTAGAATTGTGTCTATGTCCCAATATTTATGGACCTGACTGTATAACAATTGTGAGCTGCCAAATAAAACAATAAGTGAACTCAAATAAATACTGTAAAAGCTGCTGCAAACACATGAAATATGTGCTCATCATATAAAAACTGATCATTGTATCATGTTTGTTATATGTTCTCATTCACAGAGCATACCTAAAAAAAAAAAAAAAAATGTTTCTTAATTTTTAGATGTCTCTCAGGACAAGTTTTCATGTTTAGCTGCAAGAGTTTGTGAACCATACTATAGGTTGCAGGAAAGAAAATTGCTAGATTCCCCCATCAACACAGTCAGTGTTGATGGGGAATCCCTCCCACAGTGCTATTGAGTTCTGCCTGCGGGGAACCTTCTCTGCCAGTAAAACTCAATGGTCAATGCTAACAGCTACAACTATCGACAATGATTGAAAGAAAAAAAACAAACAGGCTGGTTGTACTGAAGTCGATTGATGGATCAACTTCAGTACAACCAGCCTGACCATAGATGGATCGAATCTTGGCTGGTCTCTA